>NC_048587.1:54411973-54709473 GCF_013265735.2 Oncorhynchus mykiss
AAATAAGCTGCCCGGCTGTAGACAACAATCTGATTGTGTCCCTGGAAAACATCAAGAGGGGACAGAAATGAAACAGAGAAACCTCGAACCGTCTACTTGGAAAAAACGTGGATACTAAACAACCAGAGAAAATGTATCTTCACACTTTTAGAACACAGTATGTTCCACTTAGACTCACATGTGTTGGCGAGGCTGCATCAGGTTGCACACTCTGTAATACAAACAATTTGTTTCAAGCGTTATTAATGTGACTAACTGATACAGTCGATGACTGACAGAGAAATGTTTCCATCAGTAATGTGTCAGATAGGAAGTACTTAGCTAAAGTGAAATGGGTGGGGCAGTGAAATGGGTGGGGCAGTGAAATGGGCAGGGCAGTGAAAGTATGTGGTAGGGCAGTGACAGTGGCATGGTCTTATCACACCCTATCACTGATCTGAATTCTGTCAACACAGATAAGCAATGATTACAGTTGATTAGGCCTTATCCCTTGTTACAAAAATAGATACCTTCTTTACCTTTAACAACGAGTACTGGCAGCTAGCGATGACCACGCAGAACTGGAAAACCCAGATGTCTTTGAAGCAGCCGTGGTTGAGCAGGATAAACCCCAAGAAGGCCACCAGGAAGGCCAGGAACACAGCCACTATATTCTCCACCACATCCTGGTTCCTAAGGGCAACAATCTAAGTAAAGTCTCCGTCAACAAGTTGACCAATCGCTGAGAGACGGAAAAGGAAAGATAGAATAGGGGCCTTTTCTCTTACCTGTCCAATAGCGCCAACAAGGTCAGCCGGTCATACAAGATGTTCACCCACTTCCCAGGAAAAAGCTTAAGCTTGTAGTACAGCTTAGGAGAGGGCTTTTCCTGTGTGGAGGTCTCTGACGACTCACCGATCGAGTCCTCCTCCTGTCAGAGGTGCAATTCAGGTTGCAGTGTAAAATCTCAATAACACTTTAATCTTTAGTCATAAGGGTTACATAACATTGACATAATAGATGAAACTGTCATGACTGTTTGTTTCAGCTTATGACAACTGACTACACACTGTCAAGGCACAGATAATGTTTAGATCAGTTCTCATACAGCTACAACATTTCAGTAATAATCATCAGTGCATTTCACCCAATGTATTTCCTGTCTATCAATCAACTTTCAGCAATGTGCAGCTGGCATTATATCCCTTAACGGCCAACCGATAACTCAAACGCGTGTGCATGTTCTGTGAACCATATTCTGTGAATTAGCTGCTGAGAGGGACGGTGAGCTACAGTGCCTTGCGAAAGTATTCGGCCCCCTTGAACTTTGCGACCTTTTGCCACATTTCAGGCTTCAAACATAAAGATATAAAACTATTTTTTTGTGAAGAATCAACAACAAGTGGGACACAATCATGAAGTGGAACGACATTTATTGGATATTTCAAACTTTTTTAACAAATCAAAAACTGAAATATTGGGCGTGCAAAATTATTCAGCCCCCTTAAGTTAATACTTTGTAGCGCCACCTTTTGCTGCGATTACAGCTGTAAGTCGCTTGGGGTATGTCTCTATCAGTTTTGCACATCGAGAGACTGAATTTGTTTCCCATTCCTCCTTGCAAAACAGCTCGAGCTCAGTGAGGTTGGATGGAGAGCATTTGTGAACAGCAGTTTTCAGTTCTTTCCACAGATTCTCGATTGGATTCTGCCACCACCATGTTTGACAGTGGGGATGGTGTGTTCAGCTGTGTTGCTTTTACGCCAAACATAACATTTTGCATTGTTGCCAAAAAGTTAAATTTTGGTTTCATCTGATCAGAGCACCTTCTTCCACATGTTTGGTGTGTCTCCCAGGTGGCTTGTGGCAAACTTTAAACAACACTTTTTATGGATATCTTTAAGAAATGGCTTTCTTCTTGCCACTCTTCCATAAAGGCCAGATTTGTGCAATATACGACTGACTGTTGTCCTATGGACAGAGTCTCCCACCTCAGCTGTAGATCTCTGCAGTTCATCCAGAGTGATCATGGGCCTCTTGGCTGCATCTCTGATCAGTCTTCTCCTTGTATGAGCTGAAAGTTTAGAGGGACGGCCAGGTCTTGGTAGATTTGCAGTGGTCTGATACTCCTTCCATTTCAATATTATCGCTTGCACAGTGCTCCTTGGGATGTTTAAAGCTTGGGAAATCTTTTTGTATCCAAATCCGGCTTTAAACTTCTTCACAACAGTATCTCGGACCTGCCTGGTGCGTTCCTTGTTCTTCAGGATGCTCTCTGCGCTTTTAACGGACCTCTGAGACTATCACAGTGCAGGTGCATTTATACGGAGACTTGATTACACACAGGTGGATTGTATTTATCATCATTAGTCATTTAGGTCAACATTGGATCATTCAGAGATCCTCACTGAACTTCTGGAGAGAGTTTGCTGCACTGAAAGTAAAGGGGCTGAATAATTTTGCACGCCCAATTTTTCAGTTTTTGATTTGTTAAAAAAGTTTGAAATATCGAATAAATGTTGTTCCACTTCATGATTGTGTCCCACTTGTTGTTGATTCTTCACAAAAAAATACAGTTTTATATCTTTATGTTTGAAGCCTGAAATGTGGCAAAAGGTCGCAAAGTTCAAGGGGGCCGAATACTTTCGCAAGGCACTGTATGTGATGTCTGAGCCAGGCAGACAGATCCTGTTCTGCTCACAGAATCACTATAGTGTAGGATACCCCAACTGGTGGCACGCAGGTTTCAAGCAATTTGAAATGATTATGTTTTAGTCAAATATTATATCTGTTTGGGCTTCTTGCGGTCAATTTGCAGTCTACAAATGATTTGTAATTATGTTCTGGCCTGCTGACCATCTGCTCAAGAAACAATCAGCCCGTGGCTGAATCCCTGCTATTGTGTGATGAATGGCCAGCACTCTGATTTGCAGTGCTGAGTCAGACCACTGCTTGGCCTTGGCTGTCTGCACCCACTGTCTGGGACGAATAGTGGTTTATGGGGGGAGTGGGGAGGAGAGGGGAGGGGGGGGTGAAGGGGTGGAGGATGGGTAACATCACTTGGAAGATTGTGTAAGGGGGAAGGGAAGGAGGAATGGGTGGAGGGGAAGAAGGGAGGGGGAGAAAGGGGTGTGGTCACCTGAAAGATTTCGGGGTGCGTTCTCCGAGGCCGGAGCCTGTGTGCAGGGATGATGCGGCGCTGGAAGGGGAAGTCTGTGTGTGGGCCCGCCAGGTCGTCCTGGTACTCCGAGTTGGAGGAAGTGGACAGGAGATCACTGGGTACACGACAAGGACGACATATAAAGGCAAAAAAAGTTTTAAAATACTAAAATGTCAAATATGGATAGAACACAACAATAACTTTATACAAATATTACATATCAAATAAAAATGTGCACCACATGTTGCCTGTGATAAGTTCAGCTCCCAGGGGTAGGTTTAGCGCTCTCTCAGCATACAGCTTACGAGGTCTGTCTCCTTGAATAGAGAACAGACAGATCTTCAAGTTTTAAAACCCTTACCTGATGTGACATAAGTCATATACACTATGTTATACAATAGCTGGGCAATAATAGCACAGACAATTCACTACTACATTATCCAGGGTTTGTAACGAGTTTGTAGTCTTCAGAGAATTTACGTCACACCACAACATTTTGCACTTACTGTGGACTGTATGGAAAGTATAGGCGTCCTCCTTGTTAGTGGCCTCTGGTCTGCATATGACCTGGAGCATGGAGCTCTCTGACTGAGATGTTTGGGAGGGCAGGGAGTCGTAGTCTGGCTCTTTATCCTGGTCTGTCTGGGGACTGAGAGTAGAGGACAAACTGTACAACGATCAAAAAATGTATTCATTTACAATAAAGATCAGATTAAAGAACAAAAGAAAGTCAATTGTGATGATGGCCTTTTATATCTAAGAGACATTTGAAAAGGTTTACCTGTCTGGAGACACAATGGGGATCCGTATTTCAGGGATGGTGTGGAGGGTTTCTGTTGTGGCCAGAGTATTGGGAGGGATTGGACGCTCTTGCTGGCTCTCTGTCTCTGAGTTAGCGTCAGTGACGTCCTCTGAAAAAACAACTTCCCTTTTCAATTTTACCAGTAAAGAATGATTAAAACACAACAGAGACAATAACTTCTCTCCTAAAAATGTTATTTACATTTTAGCAGACACTTATCAAGAGCCACTTACAGAAAAAACAGAAATAGCTTATTCACATAAGTATTCAGACCCTTTGCTATGAGACTCGAAATTGGGCTCAGGTGCATCCTGTTTCCATTGATCATCCTTGAGATGTTTCTACAACTTGATTGGAGTAAACCTGTGGCAAATTTGATTAATTAGACATGATTTGGAAAGGACACAACTGTCTATATAAGGTCCCACAGTTGACAGTGCATGTCAGAGGAAAAACCTAGCCATGAGGTTGAAGGAATTGTCCGTAGAGCTCCAAGACAGGATTGTGTCGAGGCACAGATCTGGGGAGGGGTACTAAAAAATGTCTGCAGCATTGAAGGTCCCCAAGAACATAGTGGTCCCCAAGAACATAATTCTTAAATGAAATAAGTTTGGAACTACCAAGACTCTTCCTAGAGCTGGCTGTCCGCCAAACTGAGCAATCAGAGGATATGGGCCTTGGTCAGGGAGGTACCAAGAACTCGAAGGTCACTCTGACAGAGCTCCAGAGTTCCTCTGTGGAGATGGGAGAACCTTCCAGAAGGACAACCATCTCTGCATCACTCCACCAAGCAGGCCTTTATGGTAGAGTGGACAGATGGAAGCCACTCCTCGGTTTGGCACCGCTCATCACCTGACCAATACCATCCCTACGGTTAAGCATGGTGATGGCAGCATCATGCTGTGGGGATGTTTTTTAGCGGCAGGGACTGGTCGATTAGTCAGGATCGAGGGAAAGATTAACGGAGGAAAGTACAAAGAGATCCTTGATGAAAACATGCTCCAGAGTGCTCAGGACCTCAGACTGGGGCGAAGGTTCACCTTTCAACAGGACAAAGACCTTAATCACACAGTCAAGACAAAGCAGGAGTGGCTTCCGGACAAGTCTCTGAATGTCCTTGAGTTGCCCAGCCATAGTCCGGACTTGAACCCAATCGAACATCTCTGGAGAGACCTGAAAATAGCTGTGCAGTGACACTCCCCATCGAACCTGACAGAGCTTGAGAGGATCTGCAGAGAAGAATAGGAGAAACTCCCCAAATACAGGTGTGCCAAGCTTGTAGCGTCATACCCAAGAAGACTTGAGGCTATAATCGGTGCCAAAGGTGCTACAACAAAGTACTGAGTAAAGGATCTGTGTGAACCAGACTTGTGGAGGTCTAAAATATTTTTTCTGAGGTCTTGGCTGATTTCTGTATTTTTTATTTTTAATACATTTGCAAAAGTGTCTAAAAACCTGTTTTTACTTTGTCATAATGGGGTATAGTGTGTAGATTGATGAGGGTAAAAAAAACGATGTAATCAATTTTAGAATAAGGCTGTAACCTAACAAAATGTGTAAAAAGTCAAGGGGTCTGAATACTTCAGAATGCGCTGTATATGGAGAACCCTCCGTGAAGATACATTTCAGGAAAGACAAGAAACTATGCATATGGCTAAACTCACCTTCCTTCTCGGCTCTGTCCCCCTCCTCTGTCGCCTCCTCTGGTGGGTTTCCACTGGCTCCCCTGGTGCTGTTAATGGACTCCAGCAGTGAAACAAACTCCACAAAGTTGGTCTCATTGGGGATCTGACCCTCCTTGGCCTCCAGGTCTGACTTAGACGAGGTCATGGTAGTCTGTCTGTTCTGTGATCTGTCCGCAATGAGGACTGCATCCTTCCCACTGTCCATGCTCAGGCCTCGCACGTGTGTCCTGCCCCCCGGGCCGTACTTCCTGAACGTAGATGGGATTCGCAGGAAGCCATCTGCATCCACATTGAGGTCTGGAGGGTCGTTCTCATCAGGGTGGGAGTGGATGTCGATGCCAGAGGAGCTGTTGTCGGGTGTGGTCGACAGGGGGGTGGGGTGTTCCAGGTCTGCCTTGTTGTATCCTAAGTCCCGGCAGTCCAGAGCGGCAGAGTCAGAGCTCATCAACTCTTTGGTAATCTGGCCATCTGGGCTTGGAGTCTGCAGCTGAGCAGGGTCAACCTTAGATAACAGTTCCCCTTCATTCTCTGCACCACTCTGTTCATCATCCTCAGGCGAGTCAAAGGTGATAACAGGAATTTTGTTGAGGCAGTTGCCAGCAGCCCCTCCATGGTGGCCGATGACCATCTGTGCCTGGGCAGACTCCAGGATGCTCTGTTTGACCGACTCCTCCAGCTCCGCAGCCGTCTGGGCATCACAGCTCATTGTGATGATGATCTTGAATGTGTCGTTCTCGTCCAGGCGGTCTGATGGGCCAGAGTTGTCAACCAAGACAACAGCTATCTCGTCCGAGCAGTATGTCTCCTCTGGCTGGTCATGCTGAGGAGGAGGTGGGAGGGGGTCATCATGCTCCTGAATGACCTCTAGAGAGTTGTTGTTGGGGTCCTGTTGGGCCTGTTTCTCTAGTTCCTTCTGCTCTCTTCTTTCTTCATCACTCCCCTTGGAGGAGGGCAATCCTTCATCAGCAATCTCCCTATGAGCCACATGCTTCTGCTCCCCCAGCAGGAGAGGGGTGGCCTGGTCAGGGTTGGGTCTAGACAGGTCCTTTGGGGAGAATTCCTCCTCAGGCTGCAGTCTCTCTGTGGGTTGTTTCTCCTCAGGGATACTGTCACTCTGGGCTGCAACAGATATACTAACGTTACAAAGAGCATATTGACAGGAATTTAGACTCATAAATACAAAAAAATTACATCTCAGTCGTTATAATTTCTGCTCTAACTAACAATAAAGGATATTGATCTTCGCAGCAACACTTTGCAAAACCAACATGAGACAACATTTACTGGAAGCTGATGGCATGCTTATCTGAGCATATTTGAATTTGAATAATGTGCTAGACTAGCATAAAGAGTGCTAATCAATGTATCACTACATCCATACAATGCATTCCAGGAAGAACATTTCATTCTCACAGTGAGATTTGAGAATAGAAAATCAATTTCCTGTTGTAGGGGGAATCAGACCAGTTTTAAAAACATATGAGAGTACAGTACCTTCAGTATTCTTTAAGTTTTCTGATTTTGGACACTCCTGTAAGGGCAAGAGATATGGATGATGGTGGAAATAAAAAGGGGGAAATGGTGCTCATTAAACCAAAAATGTATATTCCATAATATATACTGAACACCAATATAAACACAACATGAAACAATTTCAATGATTTTACATTTCATATAACGAAATCAGTCAATTGAAGTACATTCATTAGGCCCTAATCTATGGATTTGACATTACTGGGCAGGGGTGCAGCCATGGGTCGGCCACCCACTTGGGAGCCAGGCCTACCTACTAGGGAGCCAGGCCCAGCAAATCAGAATGAGATTTTCCCCACGAAAGGGCTTTATTACAGACAGCAATAATCCCCAGGTGACTGGTCTCAGATGAGTCCGCTGGTGAAGAAGCAGGATGTGGAGGTCCTGGGCTGGTGTGGGTACATGTGGTCTGCAGTTGTGAGCCTGGTTGGACATACTGCCAAATTCTCTAAAATGACGCTTATGGTAGAGGAATGAACATTCAATTATCTGGAAACAGCTCTGGTGTACATTCCAGCAGTCAGAATGCCAATTGTACGCTCCTTCAAAACTTGAGAAATCTGTGACATTGTGTTGTGTGACAAAACTGCACATTTTAGAGTATTGTCCCCAGCACAAGGTGCACCTGTGTAATGATAATTTGTATTGTACCCAGCACAAGGAGCACCTGTGTAATGATCATGTTGTTTAATCAGCTTCTTGATATGCTACAGCCATCAGGTGGATGGATTATCATGGCAAAGGAGAAATGCTCACTAACAGGGATATTTGACAGAAATTTGCTTTTTGTGCGAATGGAACATTTCTGGGATCTTTTATTTCAGCTCATGAAACATTTATTTCAGCTCATGGACTAACACTTTACATGTTGCATTTATATTTTAGTTCAGTATAAGAAGTGGTAGAATGTAGCTCAAGAGTAGTTAAAATGGTACACTAACCACTCCAATCAACCCAGGGTCCGTCTCTGTCTGTTTTACTGTAACCTGGATGACTGGATTCGGCCTGTTTCTGGTCAACATTGTCATGGCAACACTGTCAGGAACAGTGCTGCTTTTCCTATTTGGAAAGATGTAGAGAGTATGTGGTCATCTGTGGTAGTTCCTTTATCAAAGGATGACATGTTTTTCAAGACAAAAGCACTACTTCAAACTATATATACTTCAGAATATATTGGTTATACATTTTGTTTTATTAAACATGCTCACCTTAATTTAGATGGAAGACATGAATCTGAGGTGTTGCTTTTATTCTCTGCACCTTGGATGACATCAGAGAGACTGCTTGGGGTCACAACGTCGCCTTCATCAAACATCACATGGAGGCGATAGTTGACCATCTTTATGGTGATGAAGAAAATGGTGACTGAGGTGCAGTATATACTAAGTGCCATGGTGGTGGGCGGAAGAGCCTGAGGAAAAAACACACCAACTCCCTCAATATCTCAAAACACCGATCTTGACCAAAACTTTATAATTATTCAAAAATACTTCTTATTCTTCTTCATCACATTGGGCAGAGTGCATCCCACCCTTTCCTCAATAATATGTCAAGAAGTCTGAAACATTCCCCTTCATCTTGGGTGAAGACTTAACACCAGAGGAGCTATCTGAGGCTGTAATGTAATGTACATTTGAAGTCACATAGGTTCAAGGTTAACATACACCTTAGCCAAATACATTTAAACTAAGTTTTCACAATTCCTGACATTTAATCCTAGTAAAAATGCCTTGTTTTAGGTCAGTTAGGATCACCACTTTATTTTAAGAATGTGAAAATGTCAGAACAACAGTAGAGAAGGATTTATTTCAGTTTTTATTTCTTTCAACACATTCCCAGTGGGTCAGAAGTTTACATACACTCAATTAGTATTTGGTATGCTGCCACCCCGTGCTTCATGGTTGGGATGGTGTTCTTCGGCTTGCAAGCATCCCCCTTTTTCCTCCAAACATAATGATGGTCATTATGGCCAAACAGTTCTATTTTTGTTTCATCAGACCAGAGGACATTTCTCCAAAAAGTACGATCTTTGTCCCCATGTGCAGTTGCAAACCGTAAGCTGGCTTTTTTTATGGCGGTTTTGGAGCAGTGGCTTCTTCCTTGCTGAGCGGCCTTTCAGGTTATGTCGATATAGGACTCATTTTACTGTGGATATAGATACTTTTGCACCTGTTTCCTCCAGCATCTTCACAAGGTCCTTTGCTGTTGTCCTGGGATTGATTTGTGCTTTTCGCACCAAAGCACGTTCATCTCTAGGAGACAGAACGCGTCTCCTTCCTGAGCGGTATGACAGCTGCGTGGTTCCATGGTGTTTATACTTGCGTACTATTGTTTGTACAGATGAACGTGATACCTTCAGCTATTTGGAAATTGCTCCCAAGGATGAACCAGACTTGTGGAGGTCTACATTTTTTTTCTGAGGTCTTGGCTGATTTCTTTTGATTTTTATTTATTTTTTATTTCACCTTTATTTAACCAGGTAGGCTAGTTGAGAACAAGTTCTCATTTACAAATGCGACCTGGCCAAGATAAAGCAAAGCAGTGCGACACAAACAATACAGAGTTACACATGGAATAAACAAGCGTACAGTCAATAACACAATAGAAAAAATAAAACTCTATATACAGTGTGTGCAAATGGCGTGAGGTGGTAAGGCAATAAATAGGCCATAGTAGCGAAGTAATTACAATTTAGCAAATTAACCATGGAGTGATAAATATGCAGATGATGATGTGCAAGTAGAAATACTGGTGTGCAAATGAGCAGAAAAGTAAATAAAACAATATGGGGATGAGGTAGGTAGATATGATGGGCTATTTACAGATGGGCTATGTACAGCTGCAGCGATCGGGTAGCTGCTCATATAGCGGATGTTTAAAGTTAGTGAGGGAAATATAAGTCTCCAGCTTCAACGATTTTTGCAATTCGTTCCAGTCATTGGCAGCAGAGAACTGGAAGGAAAGGCGGCCAAAGCAGGTGTTGGCTTTTGGGATGACCAGAGAGATATACCTGCTGGAGCGCGTGCTACGGGTGGGTGTTGTTAACGTGACCAGTGAGCTGAGATAAGGTGGAGCTTTACCTAGCAAAGAGTTATGGATGACCTGGAGCCAGTGGGTCTGGTGACGAATATGTAGCGAGGGCCAGCCGACGAGAGCATGCAGGTCGAGGTGGTGGGTGATGTATGGGGTTTTGGTGCCAAAACGGATGGCACTGTGATAGACTGCATCCAGTTTGAAGAGTAGAGTGTTGGAGGCTATTTTGTAGATGACATTGCCAGAGATTTTCCCATGATGTCAAGCAAAGTGGCACTGAGTTTGAAGGTAGGCCTTGAAATACATCCACAGGTCACCTCCAATTGACTCAAATCATGTCAATTAGCCTATCAGAAGCTTATAAAGCCATGACAACATTTTCTGGAATTTTCCAAGCTGTTTAAAGGCACAGTCAACTTATTCCACCAACCTAAGTGTATGTAAACTTCCGACTTCAACTGTATGTAACATTATGCTCAAACAGCCAAGGGCGATACTGAAAAATTATTTCCTATGGATGATCTGATTGAGAAGTCAATGCTCCACCCATATAATGTGGTCCTTTGGCTCTTCAGCTACATCTGCTTGAAAATGGTTAATGTGGGACAATATTACTCCATTACATAACAATGACAGTACTCCATCACTTTAACATCTGCACAAATAACTAGAAGGCTTTTGGTTTTCAGAACAGTTCATATGTTGTTGGACCTTTTTATATAAAATGAATTCTAAATAAACTATGAAACAAGCTTTGTGGGTTTTTTACTAATTGAAACCACTCATGTATTTAAGCAGACAAGAGGTACTATTCTGAAACACAGTAGGTCTGATAAGTGTATAGCATTCCTGCAAGATAATAGATGCAATTCCATTACGTTGGCAATAAAGGGACACATTAAAGAGCCCACATCTGGTGCTCGAAATAATTGTATAGGCTATCTTGACTCAATTAAGCCAAACCGAAACAGCATTCATGACCTAGGCCTACTAGACACTAATTTGCTCAAATGCGAATGAATGCCTGAAGTAGGCTTACTATCACATCCAAAAGGGATAGACGGTTTAGCTGTGCTGCGGCTCGTCTTTATGAACGCTGTGTTACAATGCCTGGAATTCTCTGCTTTTTCATCGCCGTGGAAGACCTACGTCCCAAATGCGACAATTCAATTTTCTGTCAATACAATTAATTAATAAATAAGCGGAAAAGATTCAGTGCTGAAGATAAAAAATATCGCTCTAAATAAAAAATGAGACTGGAATGTTTCTCCAAGAGAACCGTGTTTGTTAACTAAAAGGGCTCTTAGTGATGCGGCGGCGCACTAAAACCTTATAGCCTAGATTACACAAGATCTGGGCCTTCGATTTAATTTACTCACCAAATGTAGTAACAGTGGCAACATCAGAAGGAACATCCACAAATAGAGGTGACAGGAGTTATTGAATTTGTTCTGGTCCGGGTCATGGTACCATCCTCCGGTCAATGATGCCCAAACCCCTTGACGCAAAGTCTGTACCAGTTGCGAGCCCATCCTCCTCAACTGCGATGGATTCTACAAACGATGTACAAATGCATATGTAGCCCATTTATTACGCCTCTACCATGTTGAAATTCTAGGTCTGTGGGTTCTATCAAACTATCATTCGCGATTTGCTCGCCGCATCATTCCATCCGAATGTCAGGTCTCACATGGTGGACGGCTGTCTCGTGGGTCCAAGATGCGTAGATCCTGAGAGAGCACGAGCAGTTGTACAGCGCTGCATCACTAACCCATGCAGTTTGTGAGCTGATCCTGAATCGAATTGAATCTGCTTTATGGTTATTGACGGAATTTCCCATTTAAAATTGACTGTAAATCAACATGAAATGTTTTTCACTTCTTTGGGACGAACATTATATAAACACTATTGATTATATTTTTAAAGTACTATCCTGATGATTGAATATAAAGCATAAATAGTCCATGAATAATTCGTGGAACGTGTCAATGACAGTAGCCTTGCAGTGAAGCATATCAAAATTAACGCATGAGTTCTTATAATAATAAGAATAACAATAATAATAGGCTTACATAACGTATATAATATACAGTACTGGTCAAAATCTTGGACACACCTACTCATTCAAGGGTTTTTCTTTATTTTTACTATTTTCTACAATGTAGAATAATAGTGAGACATCAAAACTATGAAATAACACATATGGAATCATGTAGTAACCAAAAAAGTGATAAACTAATCCAAATATATGATATATTTGAGATTCTTCAAAGTAGCCACCCTTTGCCTTGATGACAGCTTTGCACGCTCTTGGCCTTCTCTCAACCAGCTTCATGAGGTAGTCACCTGGAATGCATTTCAATTAACAGGTGTGCCTACTTAAAAGTCAATTTGTGGAATTTATTTCCTTCTTAATGTATTTGAACCAATCAGTGTGGTACACAGAAGATAGCCCTATTTGGTAAAATACCAAGTCCATATTATGGCAAGAACAGGAAAGGAAGACCCAGAGTTACCTCTGCTGCAGAGGATAAGTTCATTAGAGTTAACTGCACCTCGTCTTGTAGTACAACAATAAATGTTTCGCAGAGTTCAAGTAACGGACACATCTCAACATCAACTGTTCAGAGGAGACCGCATGAATCAGGCCTTCATGGTCGAATTGCTGTATAGAAATTACTACTAAAGGACACCAATAATAAGAAGAGACTTGCTTGGGCCAAGAAACACGAGCAATGGACATTAGACCGGTGGAAAGTATTGAGAATGGTGTGGGGGTGTTTTGCTGGTGACACAGTCTCTGATTTATTTAGAATTGAAGGCACTTTAACAAGAATGGCTACCACAGCACTATGCAGCAATACGCCATTCCCATCTGGTTAGCACTTAGTGGGCCTATCATTTGTTTTTCAACAGAACAATGACCAAAATCAAACCTCCAGGCTGTGTAAGGGCTATTTGACTGAGGAAAGTGATGGAGTGCTGCATCAGATGACTTGGCCTCACCCGACCTCAACCCAATTGAGGTGGATTGGGATGAGTTGGACCGCAGAGTGAAGGAAAATCAGCTAACAAGTGCTCAGCACTTGTGGGAACTCCTTCAAGACAGTTGTAAAAGCATTTCAGCTGACTACCTCATGAAGCTGGTTGAGAGAATGCCAAGAGTGTGCAAAGCCTTCATCAAGGCAAAGGGTGGCTTCTTTGAAGAATCTAAAATCTAAAATATATTTTAATTTGTTAATCACTTGTTTGGTTATTACATGATTCCAAATGTGTTATTTCATAGTTTTGATGTCTCACTATTATTCTACAATGTAGAAAATAGTAAAAATAAAGAAAAACCCTTGAATGAGTAGGTGTCTCCAAACCTTTGACTGGTAATGTATATACAAAGTAAAATAATAAAATAAAATGTTATTTGTCACATGCGCTGAATATAACAGGGGTAGACTTTACCATTAAATGCTTACTTACAAGCCCTTAACCAACAATGCAGTTCAAGAAATAGAGTGAAGAAAATATTTACTAAATATCCTAAAGTAAAAATAAAATAAAAAGTAAGATAATAAAATAACAATACCAAGGCTAGATACAGGGGGGTACAGGTACCGAGTCAATGTGGTACAGGTCCAGGTTAGTCCAGGTAATATGTACATGTAGGTAGGGGTAAAGTGACTATGCATAGATAATAAACAGTGAGTAGCAGCAGTGTAAAAATGAAGGGAGAGGGGGTGTCAATGTAAATAGTCCATTTGATTAATTGTTCAGCAGTCTTGTGGCTTGGGGATAGAAGCTGTTAAGGAGCTATCACGACTTCTACCGAAGTCGAAGCCTATCCTTGTTCGGGCGGTGCTCGGCGGTCGACGTCACCGGTCTTCTAGCCATCATTGATCCATTTTTTATTTTCCATTGGTTTTGTCTTGTCTTCCTACACACCTGGTTTCAATCCCATTCATTACCTGTTGTGTATTTAACCCTCTGTTCCCCCTCATGTCTTTGTCAGAGATTGTTTGTATTTCAGTGTTGTGTTGGTTTTTGTATTGGTGCGCGACGGGTCCTCGTACCCACTTTATTTATTGTTACATTTAGTGTTTGGAGTATGTTTCTTTTATTTGTTATTAAATACTCCATTTCACTCAGTTTGATTCTAACGGCGCCTGACTTCCCTGCACCCTATACACACGACTATGACAGGAGCCTTTTGGACCTTGACGGTACCGCTTGCTGTGCGGTAGCCGAGAGAACAGTCTATGACTTGGGTGACTGGAGTCTTTGACAAGTCACCCAAATCCCATGAGATATGCCTACAATATATAATTGTACGTATGCCGTTTTGAAGCCATTTGTAGGTATGAATGTCTGGGTTCAACTCCAGGTACAGTATGTCAAATAAAATTCTATTTGTCACGTGCTTCATAAACAACAGTTGTAGACTAGTGAAATGCTTACTTATGGGTCCTTTTCCAATAATGCATTTTTATTTTATTTTGTACTTTTACCACTTTTTTTTCTCTCCAATTGGTAGTTAGAGTCTTGTCCCATCGCTGCAACTCCCCTATGGACTTGGGAAAGGCGAAGGTTGAGAACCAATCATCCTTCGAAACACGACCGCAATGCTTCTTGACACACTGCTCACTTAACCCAGAAGCCAGCCGCACCAATGTGTCGGAGGAAACACCTTCCAGTTGGCAACCGAAATCAGCTTGCAGGCACCCGACCAGCCACAAGGAGTTCGCTAGAGCGCGATGGGACAAGGAAATTTCGCCCCCTTATGTGTCTCTGGAAACGGCCGGTTGTGACACAGCCTGGGATCAAACCCGGGTCTGTAGTGACGTCTTTAAGCACTGCGATGCAGTGTCTTGGACCACTGCGTCACTCGGGAGGCCCCCAACAATGCATGGTTAAGATAAAGATATAAAATAGAAATGTGCACGAGGAATAAATACACAGTGAATAATTAATAATTGAGGTAGCTATGTACATATGGGTAAAGGTAAAATGGCTAGGCAACTGGATAGATAATAGAGAGTAGCAGTAGCATATGTAATGAGTGGGAATGTGTCTGTGAGTGTGTGCGTGTGCGTGTGCGAGAGTAGGGCGTCAGTATGCATGTCTGCACATGCTATGCACGTGTGGGCATATGTAGTGTATGTGTATGTTGGGGTGTCAGTGTAACTATGTGTGAGTGTGTGGGTAGAGTCCAGTGTGTGTTAATAGAGGCAGTACAAGAGAGAGAGCGCAAAAAAGGTCAATGCAGGTAGTCCGGGTATCCATTTGCTTAGCTATTTAGCAGTCTTGTTTAGTAGTCTCATGGCTTGGGGGTAGAATCTGTTCAGGGTCCGGTTGGTTCCAGACTTGGTGCACTGGTAATGCTTGCTGTGCAGTAGTGGAGAAAACAGTCTATGGCTAGGGTGGCTGGAGTCTTTGACAATTTGGGCCTTCCTCTGACATCGCCTGGTGTAGAGGTCTTGGATGGCAGGGAGCTTGGCCCCAGTGATGGGGAGGCAGGGTAGCCTAGTGGTTAGAGCGTTGGACTAGTAAAGGTTGCAAGTTCTTATCCCCGAGCTGACAAGGTACAAATCTGTCTTCTGCCCCTGAACAGGCAGTTAACCCACTGTTCCTAGGCCATCATTGAAAATAAGAATTTGTTCTTAACTGACTTGCCTCATTAAATAAAGGTAAAATAAAAATGTACTGGGCCGTACTCACCACCCTCTGTGGCGCCTTGTGGATAGGTGCCTTGCAGTTGCCGTACCAAGCGGTGATGCAGCCAGTCAAGATGCTCTCAATGGTGCAGCTATAGAACTTCTAGAATATCTGAGGGCCCATGCCAAATCTTTTCGGGAAAGAGGAACTGACGTGCCCTCTTCACAACTGTGTGGGTGTATAGAGTATGCGGACCATGTTAATTCCTTAGTGATGTTGATACCGAGGAACTTGAAGCTCTCAATCTGCTCCACTACAGCCCCATCGATGTGGATGGGGACGTGCTCTCCCCGCCATTTCCTGTTGTCAACGATCAGGTCCTTTGTTTTGCTGATGTTGAGGGAGAGGTTGTCCTGGCACCACACTGCCTCATCGCCGTCGGTGATCAGTCCTACCAGCGCCGTGTTGTCAGCAAATGTGTGCCACAGGCCTGTGCTAGCTTTCTGAGCTAAAGCCTAGCTCTTGGCCCTATTTATAACTGGTCATTTTTGGTGGTTATAAAACACTAATATATAACTACTTGACATTCAATGGATTTTTTTACAAGGCTATTAGAACCAACTAAGCTATTTTAGGCCTTAGCCATATTCTTTAAAACCCACAAAAAAAACTTCTTACTGGGCCTAAAAAAGTACATGCAATTGTTGAAAAATACGGTCTAAAAGGGTTAATAAATAGGCCTAGACAGTTAATTACTGGCCTAAATTATAGGCCAATTAATGTAGGCTAGTTTATGAATCATTAATAAACAGTTATTACTCGTTGGTTTATGATGAGATTGTCGTGTTGGTGCTTGACAAATAATGAGTTTACGCACGGCTGCACAGTAATTCATTATTAGCCTACTATTGCTATCATCGATAATATTGCATAATTTTCCATCACAGCGCGCCCTCTTCTGCACACGGAGGCTACTCTCCCAACTGCTCCTCCTCGTTTTCCTATAGGGACAGGCATGTCACGTCAGGCTAAATTCACCAATCTGCGTGTAGAACAGAACAGCTCGAGCAGCGTTCGCAAACTTCCCAGGACCAGCCAGACGCTGAATAGTGTGTCAGACAGTTCGGATGAGTCTAGTTGGAGCGATGGCGGTGCCGTACGGGTTGTTTTGAGGGAAGTTGCTGAAACGTTTGATATCTTTCGGATCCTAGCGAATCATTTCAACGCAACAAAACGTTCCATTGTTTGTTACACGACAAGACATTAGCAGAATGTATGCTCCAAATGTTCAAGTGTCAGTGCAGTCAATGGGCTGACCTAACGTTAGCTAGCTACTATAGTAGTATAGCGAATGGGTTAGCTAGCCAGCTAAAGGTTTTGGAGAGCGATTCAACTAACGTTAGCTAAACTTGCCTGAAACTGAAAACTTAGCAATAGCATAGTTACCAACAATAATATAGCTAATCCTGATGTTGATGTATGTTTCTGGTGTTTAACCCAAGTTTATTTCGATAATGTGACTGCAGGTACTGTTTTGGCACTTGATAAACGTCAGCCTGAAAATTCAGGAGCTAACGTTTGCACGTTCAGCTATGCCCTTTTTTGCTAGCTACTAAATTAGGTAGCCGCTAACGTTAGCACATTTAGCTATGCACTTTTTGCTAGCTATTAAGTTAAGTAGATGTAATGGGCTTATTTTTCACTCTGTCCGTGTTGGGACTGGGTAAACTTTCATGTACACTTTCTGATAAGTAGCTCGTTAGCTACATAAATATGCATTGCTTTTTCCAACTAGCGTAACTTTATCAAAAGTTGACCCACAAAGAAACTCCCTGTGGCAACGCGGAGAGATGAAAGTAGCAAACGCGTTTTACCAGGACTTTGGAATACCATGCTGGAACCGTCTTGCCCATTTGTGATATCGTTCTGAACGATTCACGAGCATTCCAGTTAGAGGTCCTTTGATCGTTTGCTTTTTCGTCAACAGTTTGCACCCTATATGGTACGGCTACAGCCACCGAGAAATGGATATTTCCAAGGGCGGTTTCCCAAACGGCGAGGGGCAACCGAAAGACACGGGAGAGCATGCCTGGACAGATTCCCCCACTGCAAGAGCTTGGGCTCATTCCGCTCCCCTGTCCAGATCGCTGTGGACGGCAGTGTTTGACTATGGAAGTACTGGAGAAGACGAACTTAGTCTGCGGCGGGGGGACGTGGTTGAGGTCCTCTCGAAGGATGCTGCGATCTCGGGAGATGAAGGATGGTGGACGGGTAAAATTAACCATCGAGTCGGGATTTTCCCTGCAAATTATGTTACCTATCAACCTGCCATTTACAGACTTCCAGGCGGTAGCACGGTAGGGGTGAGGGAGCGTCCGAGTACTCCCATCCAAATAGATTTTAGCGAACTCGTTTTAGAGGAAGTAATCGGTGTCGGGGGATTTGGTAAAGTTTACCGAGGGGCATGGAAAGACCAAGAGGTCGCTGTGAAGGCAGCGCGACAGGATCCTGACGAAGACATCACTGCAACTTCGGATGGTGTTAAGCAAGAGGCCAAGCTCTTCTCTATGCTACAACATCCCAATATAATAAAACTTGAAGGTGTTTGTCTTGAGGAGCCAAACCTGTGCTTGGTGATGGAATATGCTCGTGGAGGGACTCTTACCCGGGCTTTGACTGGTCGGAGGATACCCCCACACATTCTTGTCAACTGGGCTGTTCAAATCGCCAGGGGCATGCACTACCTACACGAGGAGGCTGTTGTGCCTATTATTCACCGTGACCTGAAATCCTGCAACAGTAAGAAACATATTAATATTACCATCTGCTAAAAATAACCTTGCATCACTTTTAGAACAGATTAAAACAACAGAGCATGGCCATAGGTGCACTTGTTTCCAAAAATGCACACTTATTACCTTTGAGCACACCCCTCTTGAAACAGTGTGAAGGATGCCGGATCTGGAATGGTCCACAATGTCCTCTACCAACTAAAAAATAATCCTAAAGCTTATGAATACACTTTTACTAAACTAATGCATGAGGATACAGTTGATATTCTACACAAGTGAAACATCCATCACTAAGTAATGTGTTCTGCACATTGGGTAAGCTGCCATATATTAGCCTAGAATGCAAGTGTAGGATAGTGGGTTCAATTCCCGGGACTACCCATATATAAAATGTATGCACGCATGACTAAGTTGCTTTCAACAGAAGCGTCTACTAAATGGCATCTATTATATGACATTGCATGCATGTTTGTTAGGCCGACTAGCAACTGAGTGTTGAGGTTGGCATTTGAAGGAATGATTAAGAGCGAGGGCTTCTCTGCCATGAATTTCCGAGTTTAAACTATCACTGAAACCCTCTTGGGCTAGCCTCACATTAGTGATATGCTAAATCACGATTATGATCATATTCATCAGTCACCTGGCCCAGTGGCATGTTGAAAGAGAACTACTTCATTTAACTAGGCAAGGGACTGTTGAAAATTAGCCGGCTGGCTAAAACCGGCACTTTTACTGAAACGTTGATTAATGTGCACTGTCCCTGTAAAAATAAAAAATAAACTAAAAAAAAAAAAAGTCAGTTAAAAACAAATTCTTATTTTCAATGATGGCCTAAGAACAGTGGGTTAACTGCCTTGTTCAGGGGCAGAACAACTCTTTTTTATATATATATTTATATATATATATAAACCTTGTCAGCTCTGGGATTCGATCTTGCAAATTTCAGTTAGTAGTCCAACGCTCTAACCACTAGGCTACCTGCCGCCTAGGTATTGTTGACATATCTGTCCCATCTTGCCCGATTGCGTGACAGTACATTTAAGTTAATTTAAGTTTGCAAAGCAGTAATGTTTGACATTTTGGGAAGTGCAGATTCAATTTTGAGAAGTGCAGATTCATTGTGACTGCGATGAAATTGCACCATCTGCATTCCGTTCCTTTCCACAGTCATTCAGCACAGACAACATTCCCTCTTTCAACTCTGTTGTTTTTCGGTCACCCGTATAGACTCCAGAGGCCTGTACAAGCAGCTGAGACTGAGCTCTCTCCTCCATCTGTTTGTCGGTCTGTTTGGCATGTGGCTGATCCCCACAAACACAGATCCCCTTCAGGGCATGTGAAAACCAGGCAGGACCCTAGAGAAGGATCTGTGTATGCAGGGGGGACCCTCGAAAGGATGTGAAATAAGGTCTACGTTTGCTCAGCTGGGTTCCCTAACCCCCACCACCCTGAAATGTTGTCTCAAATATAGCCCCTGCTTTACTAAACACTCAACTTCAAACCATGTCATCAGTGTAGGCTATGTGCTCCTAAATTTCCCAAAGCATCTCATATTAGGCCTATATGGCCCATGTGGAAATCAAACCCACAATGCCGGTGTTGCAAGAACCAACCGAATGAGCCACTGGAAAAAATCCTGACGATTTTAGAACTGAAACATGCTACCGTTAACTTTTAGGCCTGTTTCAATAGATGATAAGATTTCCGGACTCAAATTTTTTATGTGGCGTTGTTTACTTTTTGATACTGCCTTGGAGTCGTCCCTCTGAATAATGCATGAGAAGGTTTCAGAGTGGACTATGACTGTGGCTACATACTTCAAAGTGTGACCTCTGTATTGTTCGAAACATGATTTTGGCGACTCATCAGGCTCTGCTTTCACCGAAGGTGAACCTTGTTCGGCAATCCATCTGGCTGCATTTTATTTTTCACCAGGGAATCATTCACATGTCTACACAATCACTGTCAGATGGGGGTGTGGGCTAACCAAACAAACCCAGCCTCTTTTTAATGAACAGGGTAATTCCATGGTAAGTTTTTTTCCCCTTCACTTTATAATGTATGCCAAATAAAACCATTAATTTCAAAGTTTAACAAACCATGCAACTCTATGTACAAGGACTACTTTGAACAATTCACACACAATATTTCTCAAAAACACATTTACTGGTAGAACTGTGGAGGTGCAATGTTTGGTAACAGAATTATGGTCAAATCTCCCTCTGTTTTTTATGCGACCACTTGTTCCAAAAACGGTTAAATATTAAGATTCAAAGATGTCTGCAGAAAGAATGGGGTGTCAGCTATGACATAATACCTTGAGTTAGAAATTATGTTTTTTGGTTATTGAACTTCAGCAGGTGAAATGGATTTATATCCGGTAACATAATTAGCGTAACTGCACTGCTAACACAGTTTAGTGTGTTTTATTTTTCCACATTATTGTGTGGAATTTCACTTTAATTGGAAAATATAACATGTTTTTTTAGGTGCGCACTGAATTCACTGACCTCCCCCACCCACCGGGAACTATACACTTTCTCCTGTTTCATACTTTTAAACCAGTTACTCAGGACACCAGCCACAAATAAGGCAGCCTAAAGGGCAATTCATCTGTGGGATATCATTGTGAAGGTTTCTCTGGAGCATGCATTGTGAGAGGAGGGCTACTGCAGTGCACAAACTTTCACAACCGACGGACTACCTATTATACCTTCAGAAGTGATCAACAATTGACTTAGTGTAGTATAACACACACTGATTTGGTCAATGATTATCTTAAGGGAATATCAAAAAGTCAGTGAAATTGTGTCTTTGTGTTCCCTAATCTTTTAATACCTCGCGGTCGAAGGAGGAATGCTGCTAATGAGGGGCAAAAACTTAACATAAGTTTGCACAATGGAGTGGTCAAGCACTAGTTGCTAGGTGACGGCAGCCACAAGAATGCCCAGACTCCCGGGTCTGAAAGGCTTATTTTGATTATATTTAATCTCCATAACAGCTGCAACTCTCTATTTTTATTTTAACACAATAGCTTGTTCCTTCCTGCTGATTGAGGCTGTAGAGTAGGGAGGTACTGTAGGTGGAAGCAATGTTCATTTAACAGACAGGGCACAGCACATTGAAACGTGGCCTCTTGCCAGCCCTCCTAACACTTTCATTTTGTAGTTTCGGCTACAGAGATGTGAAGGTTAAAGAATTTCAAGATTCTCGCTCCAGAAGGCATGCACTTGAAATGAAACCAGGGAACCATAGTGTCCTGTTGGAAGTCACAGTGCTATCCTGTGGATCCAAGTCATGGTTATTGTGTCTAGCTCTCACGTTTACACCCCAACCGATAAAATGGGTACTGAAAATATATAGGCCCATTCAGAGGAGGGCATAACCATAGATTGCAAGGCAACTTTTTTTGTCCCTTCATTGAAATGAACTACATTAATGCGTAGTTAGCCTACTACAGGCGTTTTCTGAAAGGAGAACTGGAAATGCTTTGAATATTAGTTTTATTATGGCCACTTAGGAACCGCCTATTGTCAGGCACCTTGCATAGCCCAACAGTTGGTGAAAACCTGACTGACTCAACCCAGTATTCTGTCTACAAATGAGGCATTATCACCTTGAGCTGGTACTTTTACAGCTAACTTTTTGTATATAGTGTGGTAGAAACACACAAGATTAAGCGAAGGGAAATGGAGATGAGCTTAAACTGCTGTATTTTATAGGCTCTCATTAAACCAGTGAAACATGTTTGAAATGGAATAGGCCATGTTTCTTCCTAGAAGCTTGTTTTGGATATTGCACCACTGGGGCGTATTTGTTTTAATCTAAGTGAAGGTAGATGCTATGTCTGTTACAGTGTAATGTTTATCTACTACAAATAACAACAGACGACACATAGTCCTCCTACACTGCCATAACTCTCCACAATATTGTTGCTGTTCTGCTCTGATTCTGTTACATTACCCTCCTCCAGATGTAGCCTATTTGTTACATTACCCTCCACCAGATGTAACCTATTTGCTACATTAGCCTCCACCAGATGTAGCCTATTTGTTACATTACCCTCCACCAGATGTAACCTATTTGCTACATTAGCCTCCACCAGATGTAGCCTATTTGCTACACTACCCTCCACCCGATGTAGCCTATTTGTTATATTACCCTCCACCAGATGTAGCCTTTTTTCTACATTACCCTTCCCTCAGATGTAACCTATTTGCTACATTACCCTTCCCCAGATGTAACCCTTTTCTACGTTACCCTTCCCCACATAGGTAACACATTTGCTACATTACCCTCCACCAGATGTAGCCTATTTGCTACATTACCATTCTCCAGATGTAGCCTATGTTTGAGCTTTGTTGTCACCCTCCCATTTGGCAAGTTCGTGACTGTGACCTGGCAGTAGAGTCAAGCCTGCCCACAAGACCGTATCTACTGTAGGCTCTATTCTGGAGTAGATGATTATTAAATATCAACACTAAGGACATGGGAAAGTTTAAGGGCTCCCCTGTAAAAATGAAATATGTGTTTAGTCTTTGGATAATGGCTTTTTGTTAGTTTGGCCAAGTTGGCTATGGTGTTGATATGGAGTAGTGATGCACCGATATTACATTTTTGTCCGATATCCAATATTTTCCTTGCCCAAAAAAAACTATACCAATAAGCGACATACAATTTTTTATTGGCCTTTTAAGCATTCTAGTACAGTTAAATAGTTAACACACACACATGGATGCAGCGGTCAAAGGCACTGCATCTCAGTGCAAGAGGTGTCACTACAGTCCCTGGTTCGAATCCAGGCTGTATCACATCCGGCCTAGATTGGGAGTCCCATAGGGCAGCGCTCAATTGACCCAGGGTCGTCCGGTTTCGGCTGTCATTTTAAATAAGAATTTGTTCTTCGCTGACTTGCCTAGTTAAATAAAGGTTATACACGCACACCACGCTGACCAAGAAGTTATTTTGTTGGCATTTACGTATGTCCCCATTACCAGTAAAACATAATCAAAACCTATTTCTTTCACTTACATGCTGTGCTGTTTTGTTGTTCATTTGTTTGGTCGTTTCATTCGCAACCAGGATTTCTCATACTATGGGACACGGTTTGGGTTTTTGCGTGTCAAATAAGCTTGTTGACCAATCAGGACCTGAATATGACTGCGCATCACATAATAATTGAACGCGTTCATACATTTTTTACGTAGTTATTACACATTGATTACATTTTCACTCGTATTTCATATGTCACAATGATTAATCGATACATATGCTATGAACTGGTAAAGTTGTCTCGCTCACATACAGTGGTGGTCATAAAAAATAGCTAGCTAGCTCATGGATGCAAACGAGGTTCTTCCCCAAAAACATAGCAAAACGACATCTGTTTCAGTAGCTATAGTTAGCTAGCTAACTATATAGTTACGTGTCATCTAAAATAACTCTACTTTATAAGACAGTTCTTATTTGATTAATGGCGGTCGGATCCATCTGAAGCTAGCCACAATAAGGATTAGCCACAATAGTGGACTTTGCGGTTAGCCTTCAAAATAAAAGAATGACATTGACAGTGATACAAATGAATACACATAGTAGAATTGTGCCATAATTGAATAGATCATGCTAAACGAGGTTGGAATGTTATATAAAATCAACAAAATACAATAATTTGTTAATTTGACAAATCTGTTGAAATCACACTGGATGTATTTTACTTTAGAATTGCACTGGGGGCATACTTACAGTGCCTTGCAAAATTATTCATCCCCCTTGGTGTTTTTCCTTTTGTTGCATTACAACCTGTAATTGAAATTGATTTTTATTTGGATTTCATGTAATGGACATACACAAAATAGTCCAAATTGGTGAAGTGGAAAAAAAAAAAAAAAACTTGTTTCAAAATATTCAAATAAATGAATAAGTGGTGCGTGCATAATTATTCACCCCCTTTGCTATGACGCCCCTAAATAAGATCTGGCAACCAATTACCTTCAGAAGTCACATAATTAGTTAGATTGCACACAGGTGGACTTTAGTTAAGTGTCACATGATCTGTCGCATAATCTCATAATATATACATACACCTGTTCTGAAAGGCCCCAGAGTCTGCAACACCACTAAAAAAGATTTGTCATCTTCAAAGTGGTAGGCATGTTGTGTAAATCAATGATACAAACCCCCCAAAAATCAAATTTAATTCCAGGTTGTAAGGCAACATAATAGGAAAAATGCCAAGGGGGGTGAATACTTTTGCAAGCCACTGTATGGATTGTGGATCAATAACATGGGGTATCAGTCTTCTCAGTTTGCATCTCAATGTGGGAAAAAAACTGTTTGCATGTTCTTCACAAAGAGGGCAACAGCTGCTACTGAGCCAGATGTCTATGTGTCAGGGGAGAAGCTCCAGGAGGTATCTGATTTTAAGTACCTTGGCATCATACTTGATTCCAACCTCTCTTTTAAAAAGCATGTGAAAAAGGTTATTCAGATAACCAAATTCAACCTAGCTAATTTCCGATTTATACGAAATTGTTTGACTACAGATGTAGCAAAACTGTACTTCAAATCTATGATACTCCCCCACTTAACATACTGCTTGACTAGTTGGGCCCAAGCTTGCTGTACAGCATTAAAACCTATTCAGTCTGTCTCCAAACAGGCTCTCAAAGTGCTTGATAGGAAGCCCAATAGCAATCATCACTGTTACATCCTCAGAAAGCATGAGCTCCTGAGTTGGGAAACTCTTGTGCAATACACCGACGCATATCTTGTATTCAAGATCCTAAATGGCCTGGCTCCCCCTCCACTCAGTATTTTTGTTAAACAGAAAACACAAACATATGGCAGCAGATCCACAAGGTCTGCCATGAGAGGTATAGTTCCCTTAAGGATATACTAAGTTCCCTTTAGTAAATCCGCTTTTTCTGTGAGAGCTTCCCATGTCTGGAATACACTGCCATCAGACACACATAACTGCACCACATATCACAATTTCACAAAACGTATCAATACATGGCTAAAGGTCAATCATATTTGTGATCATAGTCCCTAGCTGTGTATTGCCACTTTCCATGTTGTCTGTAGCTTGTGAGGTGTGGAAACACTTTGTTGCTTTTATGAATTTTGTCTGTTTATGAATGTTGCTCTGTCTGTATGCTACGTCTTGCTTGTCCTATGTTGCTCTGTCTGTATGCTATGTCTTGCTTGTCCTATGCTTAGCTAACATGTCAAATAGTGTTATTTGAGTCGTCAAATAGTGTTATTTCACATGTATCTTTTTTGACATTCCATAGTATGTCGTGAAGCTAATAGCAGAGACGCTGTTACTGTGTAACTCCGGTAGGACAACATGTGTACCGGTGCCTGACCAGTCGGCGAAAGCCAGCATCACCCACAACAGAGAACGGTTGATAGTCAAGGGCAATGAATCCCATTACCTTGGTATTAATGGATTTCGCCTTTGAGTTGTCTCGCTGAAATGTTCTTAATCTTTCAAGTGACTGCTCGACATGTTGACTGCTCGGTCCACACAGCCGACATTGTGGGCTAGGTTAGGAATGCTGTGTTGCAAGTGTAGCGCAACATTTTACGTGGCGTCATCATGTCATGTTATATGGTGGTCTAAGGCATTGCATCTCAGCACATGAGACTTCACTACAGACACCCTGGTTCGATTCCAGGCTGTATCACAACCGGCCGTGATTGGGAGTCCCATAGGGCGGCGCACAATTGGCCCAGTGGCCAGTGTAGGCCGTCATTGCAAATAAGAATTTGTTCTTAAAACCTTTCTGGCGCAGGCGTTCCGCTAGCGACCCACCTTGACAACCACCGGTGAAATTGCAGAGCGCCAAATTCAAAATAAAGAAATAGGAGTGTTATACATCGGCTTAAAGATGAACTTCTTGTTAATCCAGCCGCTTTGTCAGATTTCGAAAAGGCTTTACGGCGAAAGCATACCATGCGATTATCTGAGGACAGCGCACCGCTTACAAACATTTTACAACCAAGTAAAGGAATTAAAAAGTCAGAAATAGCGATAAAATTAATCACTTACCTTTGAAGATCTTCATATGGTTGCAGTCACAAGAGTCCCAGCTATACAATAAATGTTTGTTTTGTTCGATAAAGTCCCTCTTTATATCCCAAAAACTCAGTTTTGTTGGCAGTTTTGTTGTTGTTTTGTTCAGTAATCCACTGGCTCAAAGGCGGTCAAAACATGCAGACGAATACATCCTAGTAGTACAGGTAAAGTTCGTCGAAACATGTCAAACAATGTTTATAATTAATCCTCAGGTTGTCAATTGTCTAAATAATTGATAATATTTGAACCGGACAATAGCGTATTCAATAGAAAGGAAAAACAACGAAGGGCGCTCACTCGCGCAAACCAGCACGGCATGATTTGACAGTCCACTGACAGAAAGGTCTCATTCTTCTTCATTTTTCAGAAAACAAGCCTGAAGCAATGTCTAAAGACTATTGACATCTAGTGGAAGCCATAGGAACTGCAATATGGGTCCTAACACATAGATACTCTATAGGCATTCAATTGAAAACTACCCACATCAAAAACATCCCACTTCCTGGATGGATTTTCCTCAGGTTTTCGCCTGCCATATCAGTTTTGATATACTCAGACATTATTTTAACAGTTTTGGAAACTTGAGAGTGTTTTCTATCAAACTCTACCAGTTATATACATATCTTAGCATCCTCCAGCATGACAATGCCACCAGCCATACTGCTCGTTCTGTGCGTGATTTCCTGCAAGACAGGAATGTCATTGTTCTGCCATGGCCAGCGAAGAGCCTGGATCTCAATCCCGTTGATCACGCCTGGGACCTGTTGGATCGGCAGGTGAGGGCTAGGGCCATTCCCCGCCAGAAATATCTGGGCACTTGCAGGTGCTTTGGTGGAAGAGTGGGGTAACATCTCACAACAAGAACGGGCAAATCTGGTGCAGTCCATAAGGAGGAGATGCACTGCAGTACTTAATGCAGCTGGTGGCCACACCAGATACTGACTGTTACTTTTGATTTAGACCGCCCCCCTTTCGTCAGGGAAATATTATTCAATTTCTGTTAGTCACATGTCTGTGGACCTTGTTCAGTTTATGTCTCAGTTGTTGAATCTAGTTATTTTCATGCAAATATTTACACAGTTGACAGTGAAAGGATGTTTCTTTTTTTGCTGAGTTTACATGTACATATTACCTCAACTAGCCTCTTCCCCTGCACACTGACTCGGTACCGGTGCCCCTTGTATATAGCCTCGTTATTGTGTTACTTTTAATTGTTACTTTTTATTTTAGCCTACTTGGTAAATATTTTCTTATTCTTGAACTGCACTGTTGATTAAGGGCTTTTAAGTAAGCATTTCACGGTTATGTCTACACTTGTATTCGGCGCATGTGGCAAATAAAGTTTGATTTGATTTGCACAATCTATAAATACTTCAAGCTATGTGAAGTTGGTTGTTGATCATTGCTAAACAGACATTTTCCAGTCTTGCCATTTAATTCAAAACTGTAACTAGACCACTCAAGAACATTCAATGTCGTCTTGGTAAGCAATTCCAGTATATATTTGGCCTTGTGTTTTAAGTTATTGTCCTGCTGAAAGGTGACATTTCTACCAGTGTCTGTTGGAAAGCAGTCTGAACCAGGTTTTCCTGTAGGATTTTGCCTGTGCTTAGCTCTATTCCGTTTCTTTTTATCCTAAACCCAATTGTCCTTGCCGATGACATACCCATGATATGCTTGAAAACATGAAAATGGTACTCAGTTAAGTGTTGTATTTGCCCCAAATATAGCACTTTTTATTCAGGACATAAGGTACATTTCTTTGACACATTTTTTTGCAGTTTTACTTTAGTGCATTATTGCAAACAGGATGCATGTTTTGGAATATTTTTATTCTGTACAGGCCTCCTTCTTTTCGCTCTGTCATTTTGGTTAATTGTGGAGTAACAATTAATGTTGTTATTCTAGGGCTGACCCCGACCAAAAGTTTTAAAACGTTCTTTAATTTTAAAAGTGTATTTTTCCATATGTAGACACACCCTGTGTGTTTTAATAAAATCAACTATATGCATTGAGCTTGTCTGATGCTTTAAGCTCACTGTTAGATGAAATAAGACACAAATGACTCCAGAGGGAGCCAGAGATCTCAGACCCGACCATTCTCCTTCCACTCCTACTGGCTTTTGCAGATTCTGCCGTTACTCTCCTAAAGTTGCCAGTAATAGGCTACATGACGAGTCTGCATTGCAACTTTTCTCATGTGGAATGCCAATTTATCATGCAATTTCTACTGATATGCATGTCAGTTATGGTTTTCATATGCACACTTTCCTGGAACAGTTTCATTTAATTTATAATAATGTATTTTATCTCAATCATTGTTGTGGTTAATCAAAATTCTATCGAAATGAAAATGATACAAACCTAAAAAGTTACTTCTGTTGCCATTGCCAATTATGTAAAAAATAGCTAATACATCCAACAAATAAAACATTGCATCCTGCAATGTTCATTAAATAGTACCCGCAAAACACCAGTCTCAACGTCAACAGTGAAGAGGCGACTCCGGCATGCTGGCCTTCTAGGCAGAGAAAAAGCCATATCTCAGACTGGCCAATAAAAATAAAATATTAAGATGGGCAAAATAACACAGACACTGGACAGAGGAACTTTGCCTAAAAATCCATGACTTTTTCTTTGCAACTCTGCCTAGAAGGCCAGCATCCCAGAGTTGCGTCTTCACTGTTGACGTTGAGACTGGTGTTTTGCGGGTACTATTTAATGAACATTGCAGGATGTTGGATGTATTAGCTATTTTTACATAATTGGCAATGGCAACAGAAGTAACTTTTTAGGTTTGTATCATTTTAATATTGATAGAATTTTGATGTGTCAAGGGGGGTGAATACTTTCTGAAAGCACTGTAGGTATACAGCATGTTTAAGACCTGGGGACAGATCTATTATAATGCTGTCATTTTCCCCATTTGATCATCATGAAAGATAGGAATTTTTATTTTGTTTTCTATACTTTGAAGATATCCCATTGTGGTTCACCAAATACCTAACCAACCCACTCTTCTCCTTCTAGTTTTATTACTTGAAAAAATTGAGAACGATGACATTGGAAGGAAGACCTTGAAGATCACAGACTTTGGCCTGGCCAGAGAGTGGCACAACACCACCAAGATGAGTGCTGCTGGCACGTACTCATGGATGGCCCCTGAAGTCATCAAGTCCTCTCTCTTCTCCAAAGGCAGCGATGTCTGGAGGTAAAACTAACAGCACGCTCCTGGGAAATTCCATGGTAACGGAATTATGCTGAGACTTATTCACTTTAAAATGTATGTCAAACAAAAACCATTTATTTCAAAGTTTAACTAACCATAGAATTCTATGCACAATAACTACTTTGAACAATTTACAAAAACACATTTCCAGGAAGAGCTGTGCAGAGGCAAGCTGTACTGAGGTCAATTTTACTGTGATTTTGTTACCAAACTTTGCATCTGCACAATTTTTCCAGTAATTGCTTTTTTGTGTTACTGTGTAAATTGTTAAAAGTAGTCATTGTGCATAGAGTTGAATGGTTTGTTAAACTTTGAAATCAATGGTTTTTGTTTGGCATACATTATAAAGTGAAAAATCGAGTCTCTGCGTAATTATGTTACCATGGATTGCTCTTCCTCTACTCCCTGTTCCAAACATGCCCATGTCAGACTGGAATCAATAGGCTTTTAGGAGATGAGGATTTGGAAAGGTGGCACCATGATACTCCTTTTATTTCAGACATTTAGAAACATTTGTCCTGACCTATTTCTGATAATAAGTGCTTTCGTTGTTATTTTGTTCAAACCAAAACTGTTTTTATCAGATCACAACTGTCGGTACATTCTGTGCTACTAGGATGTGCAATATAGCTTACAGTAGCCCTGAACACCCTCCACTTGTAACTACAATCTGCTGCATCCAGAGCTTACATTAATTACATGATAAATGATGACTGTAGGCTTGGTGCTTAATCAAAACAGGATCATTGTTTGCACTGTACTGGTAAACAACATTTTACTGACATTATTTAGCATTCAACACGTCCATTATTCAAGACCAAGGTCTTCTAAATGGCAGCCCTAGGCACAACAAAGGTTTAGGCAATGTGAATTTGAGTGTTATCATGTGTTATAATAGTGGGAATGTATACTATACTATCGCTGTACTATCACAATGGTGTACTATCACCATGCTGTACTATCTAGGGCTGGGCGATATGGCCAAAATATTATATCATGATATTTAAAAAAATATATAATAATAATTAAATTACGGTATTTTTAGTTTTTGAAAATTCAAAGTTCTACGTTTGCTTTATGAGTTGTGAGTGATCCTAGGGTGGCAACACATACATTCTTAGTGATTTCAATGAGTCTTTCTCTATTCTGATTTTTTTATACTGTTCAATTCAACTTCAACCAGAACAAATTTCAGCACTTTTATCATTTCTGCATTTTCTGCAATCAATTGCAGTGGTGGAAAAAGTATAGCAAAAAAGTGCAAATCAATCCCAGAAGAACAGCAAAGGACCTTGTGAAGATGCTGGAGGAAACATGTTCAAATGTATCTATATCCACAGTAAAACGAGTCCTATATCCACATAACCTGAAATGCCACTCAGCAAGGAAGAAGCCACTGCTCCAAAACCGCCATAAAAAAAGCCAGATTACGGTTTGCAACTGCACTTGGGGACAAAGATCGTACTTTTTGGAGAAATGTCCTCTGGTTTGATGAAACAAAAATAATGACCATCATTTTGTTTGGAGGAAAAAGGAAGACCTTGAAGCCGAGGAACACCATCCCAACCGTGAAGCACAGGGTATTGAATGCATCTTGTTGTGTGGATTCTTTGCTGAAGTGGTGCACTTCACAAAATTGACATCATCGGGAAGGACAATTATGTGGATATATTGAAGGGATTTTTTTACGAGGATTAAATGTCATGAATCGTGAAAATCTGAGTTTAAATGTATTTGGCTAAACTTCTGACTTCAAGCAATTTCGTGGTATCCAATTGCTAGTTACAGTCTTGTCTCATCGCTGCAACTCCCGTACCGACTCTGGAGAGGCAAAGGTAGAGAGCCGTCTGTCCTCCGAAACACAACCCAACCAGACCGCAATGCTTCTTGACACAGTGCCCACTTAACCCGGAAGCCAGCCACACCAATGTGGTGGAGGAAACACTGTACACCTGGCAACCATGCTCGGCCCGCCACAGGAGTTGCTAGTGCGCAATGGGACAAGGACATCCCTGCCAGCCAAACTCTCCCCTAACCCGGACGACGCTGGGCCAATCAGTCATGGTCAGCTGCGACAAAGCCTGGATTCGAACCCAGAATCTCTAGTGGCGCAGTTACTACTGCGATGCAGTGTCTTAGACCACTGCACCACTCGGGAGGCCTACTATCACCATCCTATACTGTCACCATGCTATACTGTCACCATGCTATACTATCACCATGCTATACTACCACCATGCTATACTATCACCATGCTATACTGTCACCGTGCTATACTACCACCATGCTATACTACCACCATGCTATACTACCACCATGCTATACTGTCACCATGCTATACTGTCACCATGCTATACTGTCACCATGCTATACTACCACCATGCTATACTACCACCATGCTATACTATCACCATGCTATACTATCACCATGCTATACTGTCACCATGCTATACTACCACCATGCTATACTATCACCATGCTATACTACCACCATGCTATACTACCACCATGCTATACTACCACCATGCTATACTATCACCATGCTATACTGTGCTATACTGCTATACTGCGATTTGATACTGTGATTTTATTGTAATTAGATTTTTCCAAACATATTGTTCACTATATGTCTGCTGCAGAAGGTCAAGAGTCATGACAAAATTAGTTTTTATTAGTCATGGAAATTAAAGTGCTGAAAACAAATTGGCTCACTATTTAAAAATAGATGGAGAATAAGCTATGAAGGAAAATACTGGAGTTTTGGTGCAGGTACAGCCAACTAGTGCAAAAATGATATTGTCAAAACTATCACATTTTTTGTCAAACATAATATCCCGATATGTATCTATAGTTTTTCCCCCCATCACTATAATAGTGCTGTAATAACACTGTTGTTAGGACAGTGTACTCACTATATCTGTGTTCTCTTCTAGTTATGGTGTTCTTTTATGGGAGCTGCTGACAGGAGAGGTGCCTTACCGTGGGATTGATGGGCTGGCTGTGGCCTATGGTGTGGCTGTCAACAAGTTAACCCTCCCTATTCCATCCACCTGCCCAGAACCCTTCTCCAAGCTCATGGAAGGTGCAGTCAGACCATCCATCTGCTGTTGCCATTCCTCAACCCACTTTTCAAGAACAATTCATGTTGCCTGAAGTAGCTGCATTCATTGGATGATATATTGTTGTTCAAGAACGTGTGTGTGTGTGTGTCAGTGTCACACAACTAGATAATGGTGTTAATTTACTTGTCAAAGTTTCAGAACATTGATCTGTCTTGGTTCCACCTTATTGTGTATCTCAGAGTGCTGGGAGCAGGACCCCCACATCCGGCCGTCGTTTGCCTCCATCCTGGAGCAGCTAACAGCCATAGAGGAAGCAGTGATGGCCACCATGCCCCAGGACTCCTTCCACTCCATGCAGGAGAACTGGAGGGTGGAGATCCATGAGATGTTTGATGAGCTCAGAACAAAAGAGAAGGTACAGATGTAGGATCTTAATTTGATCACTCGTTTGTTGCTGAGAATTTTCCTACACCGCAGAAAATACAGATGAGTTTCGTGATTTACATAAATTCACTGAAAACCCACACTAACACACAGTTATATTTACAGTATTGCACTTTTCATGTAACCTACTTTTGGCCAGCTAATAGCCTAACCACCGATCAAACAACATTATGGACTAAACGTTCAAATCTTGTTGTTGCAAATGTCACCTCTCTCCCTGTATGTCTTTGTTCAGTTGATCAGCGTAGGGGGATGTATTCCCAAACACGCCTCTCACCATTCACATGGCATTTTCAGTACTCAGGACACATTGAGAGAAATTGTGCAATGTATTTTTTATTTTGCTTAAGTACATTTGTCCTGTTCATACCTTAGACTCATCCTTTGTGACTCATTAAGTAGATACGTTGTATAGGTAAACCTCCAATATGTGGGAACTAGACCTTTCCACTGTGTAAAGTACAAGGTTAGAAGCGCGTGGAAGGCAGCGGTGTAATAAACCTGTAGTTAAGGGAGTGCTTTGATCGGCTTTGATTTTAATTGGTTACTTTCTGTAGGCGAGCTAATCGTATCTTTAAAAAAAACAAGCTATTAGCGTTGATGGTTTTAAGTATTTCCCCTTGGTAATGCGATAAGCTGCTTTCCTTGGTCCCTCCTCGTTAAATCAAATGGGATTTGTAATTGCTGTATTGAGAATGCCCTTTCCTGCAACTTCAGCTGAATCGTTAAGCATCAAACTTGGCAAATGGTGCAGTATACCAAAGCTCTCCCAGGGATTGTCTAGTATGTCAATTCTTCATGTTGTTTCCCCGTATGACACTGGTTAATTGAATTACCTCTAAAAGGATAACGATGTAACGGAAGCACAGATAGCCACACACTGTTCCTACTGAGTGTGAGTTTCTACATTTCATTGTTATGGGTTGCATATGATCTGAAACACATATCCATATATATTTTTGAGGGGCTTTAAGTCTGACCCTAGGCTTGTAGGTAGAGTGAGTTTCAGCTTGCTTCATGTATATTTCTGAGGGGCTGAAGTCAAACCCTAGGTTTGTAGGTAAAGTGAGGTTCAGCTTGCTTCATGTATATTTTTGAGGGACTGAAGTCTGACCCTAGGTCTGTAGGTAAAGTGAGGTTCAGCTTGCTTCATGTATATTTCTGAGGGGCTGAAGTCTGACCCTAGGTCTGTAGGTAAAGTGAGGTTCAGCTTGCTTCATGTATATTTCTGAGGGGCTGAAGTCTGACCCTAGGTCTGTAGGTAAAGTGAGGTTCAGCTTGATTCATGTATATTTCTGAGGGGCTGAAGTCTGACCCTAGGCTTGTAGGTAGAGTGAGTTTCAGCTTGCTTCATGTATATTTCTGAGGGGCTGAAGTCTGACCCTAGGCCTGTAGGTAAAGTGAGGTTCAGCTTGATTCATGTATATTTCTGAGGGGCTGAAGTCAGACCCTAGGCATGTAGGTAAAGTGAGGTTCAGCTTGCTTCATGTATATTTCTGAGGGGCTGAAGTCTGACCCTAGGTCTGTAGGTAAAGTGAGGTTCAGCTTGCTTCATGTATATTTCTGAGGGGCTGAAGTCTGACCCTAGGTCTGTAGGTAAAGTGAGGTTCAGCTTGATTCATGTATATTTCTGAGGGGCTGAAGTCGGACCCTAGGCCTGTAGGTAAAGTGAGGTTCAGCTTGCTTCATGTATGTTTCTGAGGGGCTGAAGTCTGACCCTAGGTCTGTAGGTAAAGTGAGGTTCAGCTTGCTTCATGTATATTTCTGAGGGGCTGAAGTCTGACCCTAGGCCTGTAGGTAAAGTGAGGTTCAGCTTGATTCATGTATATTTCTGAGGGGCTGAAGTCGGACCCTAGGCATGTAGGTAAAGTGAGGTTCAGCTTGCTTCATGTATATTTCTGAGGGGCTGAAGTCTGACCCTAGGTCTGTAGGTAAAGTGAGGTTCAGCTTGCTTCATGTATATTTCTGAGGGGCTGAAGTCTGACCCTAGGTCTGTAGGTAAAGTGAGGTTCAGCTTAATTCATGTATATTTCTGAGGGGCTGAAGTCGGACCCTAGGCCTGTAGGTAAAGTGAGGTTCAGCTTGCTTCATGTATGTTTCTGAGGGGCTGAAGTCTGACCCTAGGTCTGTAGGTAAAGTGAGGTTCAGCTTGCTTCATGTATATTTCTGAGGGGCTGAAGTCTGACCCTAGGTCTGTAGGTAAAGTGAGGTTCAGCTTGATTCATGTATATTTCTGAGGGGCTGAAGTCGGACCCTAGGTCTGTAGGTAAAGTGAGGTTCAGCTTGCTTCATGTATATTTCTGAGGGGCTGAAGACTGACCATAGGTCTGTAGGTAAAGTGAGGTTCAGCTTGCTTCATGTATATTTCTGAGGGGCTGAAGTCTGACCCTAGGTCTGTAGGTAAAGTGAGGTTCAGCTTGCTTCATGTATATTTCTGAGGGGCTGAAGTCTGACCCTAGGTCTGTAGGTAAAGTGAGGTTCAGCTTGCTTCATGTATATTTCTGAGGGGCTGAAGTCTGACCCTAGGTCTGTAAGTAAAGTGAGGTTCAGCTTGATTCATGTATATTTCTGAGGGGCTGAGGTCGGACCCTAGGCCTGTAGGTAAAGTGAGGTTCAGCTTGCTTCATGTATGTTTCTGAGGGGCTGAAGTCTGACCCTAGGTCTGTAGGTAAAGTGAGGTTCAGCTTGCTTCATGTATATTTCTGAGGGGCTGAAGTCTGACCCTAGGTCTGTAGGTAAAGTGAGGTTCAGCTTGCTTCATGTATATTTCTGAGGGGCTGAAGTCTGACCCTAGGTCTGTAGGTAAAGTGAGGTTCAGCTTGCTTCATGTATATTTCTGAGGGGCTGAAGTCTGACCCTAGGCCTGTAGGTAAAGTGAGGTTCAGCTTGCTTCATGTATATTTCTGAGAGGCTGCAGTCTGACCCTAGGCCTGTAGGTAAAGTGAGGTTCAGCTTGCTTCATGTATATTTCTGAGGGGCTGAAGTCTGACCCTAGGCCTGTAGGTAAAGTGAGGTTCAGCTTGCTTCATGTATATTTCTGAGGGGCTGAAGTCTGACCCTAGGTCTGTAGGTAAAGTGAGGTTCAGCTTGCTTCATGTATATTTCTGAGGGGCTGAAGACTGACCATAGGCCTGTAGGTAAAGTGAGGTTCAGCTTGCTTCATGTATATTTCTGAGGGGCTGAAGTCTGACCCTAGGTCTGTAGGTAAAGTGAGGTTCAGCTTGCTTCATGTATATTTCTGAGGGGCTGAAGTCTGACCCTAGGTCTGTAGGTAAAGTGAGGTTCAGCTTGCTTCATGCACCATTTTGCAAAACCTTTTTCTTTTGTAACTACAAAGTGAAGTTTTGAGTCCAGATATAGGGCTATTGTTTTTCTGTTCTTTTTAACACTGAAAGGATTGGATATTTTTTTGTATATTTCTACAAAAGTTGCAAAGTTGTTACACAAAATATCTAATTTCACTCCAGTGGGTTTGTAAAGCTGCTTTGCAGAAGTCATTTAAGGATTATTATGTTTTCTGAGAGGAACCAAAACAAAATTCAAATGCTGCTCTACGAAATAGTTCAAGTGATTTTGTCAACCCTACTCATTCACAACCTAGTTGACGATCAAGCGATGGAAGCCCCCTTTAGCTTGTGATCTTTGGCTTAGTCATCCTCTCCCCGAGCACCACAACATTTCTGCAAAGCTCCATAAAGCAAGTTGAGATTTACAACTTGTGAGTGCTGGCCAGCCTCTCTTAAAGGAGCTTTCCTACAGTAAGGGCTATGCTTCAGGGCCATGCAGCACTACAATGGGCCCACCTTGCTGTTCCTGCAGACACAGGGCCTGGGACAGCTCTGTGGACTGAGTGGCTAGGGGTCACAGGCCACTCTAGCCTAAAGCTATTGCTTTGTTTTTCTACCACCCAGAGTAAGTTCACTGATTGTGAAGGTTGGGGGGGAAGAGCACTGATCACTGCTGTGTTTGCAGATAACTTTTTTTCTTATCATTTACAAAGAGTTCAATCTGATAAAATACGTGAACAATGAAGGTATGCAAGTTATTTTTTGTAGAAATGACAGACAGAAGGGCTAAGGAAATAATGCACTGCCTAGAACCTGTGTGTGGATCATTATGGTAGTGTTTCCCCTACTATTGAATGGCAGGGGCGGGCACACCGGCCTGATAGGTAAAATACCTATCCAGGCGTTGTAAGATTTGGCATGCGTCAGCAACGCCTGGGCAGAGGAATGCGGCCCTTATCATACAGAGTTGTCCATCTATTCGTCTGACCCTCCATGTGTTCCTGTAGGAGCTGCGTTCACGGGAGGAGGAACTGACACGTGCGGCTTTGCAGCAGAAGTCCCACGAGGAGCTGCTGAAGAGGAGGGAGCAGCAGCTGGCGGAGCGGGAGATCAATGTGTTGGAGAGGGAACTCAACATCCTCATCCTTCAGCTCAACAAGGACAAGCCCAACGTCAAGAAGAGGAAGGGCAAGTTCAAACGCAGCCGCCTCAAACTCAAGGACGGCAACCGCATCAGCCTGCCCTCAGGTGGGTGCTTCTGTCTGTCTGTCTGTTTCTGACTCTCTTTCTGTCTTGTCGGGTTGGTTAATAGTCTGTCTTTCTCTTTGTCAAAGTCAGTGTTACCTTCGAGTTGACAAAAAGTTCAATAGATTTACACCAATCTTTATTTGTTTAGAAGCTCCGTTAGAATCATAGACGTATGACAGCATACTAACAAGACATCATGTAGGACAGCATACTGACAAGACATAATGTAGGACCACATACTAACAGGACATCATGGAGGACAGCATACTAACAGGACATCATGGAGGACAGCATACTAACAAGACATAATGTAGAACAGCATACTAACAAGACATAATGTAGGACCACATACTAACAGGACATCATGGAGGACAGCATACTAACAAGACATCATGTAGGACAGCATACTGACAAGACATAATGTAGGACCGCATACTAACAAGACATGGAGGACAGCATACTGACAAGACATAATGTAGGACCGCATACTAACAGGACATCATGGAGGACAGCATACTAACAGGACATCATGGAGGACAGCATACTAACAAGACATAATGTAGGACCACATACTAACAAGACATAATGTAGGACAGCATACTCACAAGACATAATGTAGGACAGCATACTAACAAGACATAATGTAGGACACCATACTAACAAGACATCATGTAGGACAGCATACTAACAAGACATAATGTAGGACAGCATACTCACAAGACATAATGGAGGACAGCATACTAACAAGACATCATGTAGGACAGCATACTAACAAGACATCATGTAGGACAGCATACTAACAAGACATCATGGAGGACAGCATACTAACAAGACATAATGAGGACAGCATACTAACAAGACATCATGTAGGACAGCATACTGACAAGACATAATGTAGGACCGCATACTAAGAAGACATGGAGGACAGCATAATAACAAGACATAATGGAAGACAGCATACTAACAAGACATCATGGAGGATAGCATACTAACAAGACATCATGTAGGACAGCATACTAATTAGATATCATGGAGGACAGCATACTAACTAGACATAATGGAGGACAGTATACTAACTAGACATCATACTAACAAGACATCATGGAGGACAGCATACTAACAAGACATAATGTAGGACAGCATACTAACAAGACATCATACTAACAAGACATCATGGAGGACAGCATACTAACAAGACATAATGTAGGACAGCATACTAACAAGACATCATGTAGGACAGCATACTAACAAGACATAATGTAAGACAGTATACTAACAAGACATCATGGAGGACAGCATACTAACAAGACATCATGTAGGACAGCATACTAACAAGACATAATGTAGGACAGCATACTAACAAGACATAATGTAGGACACCATACTAACAAGACATAATGTAGGACAGCATACTAACAAGACATAATGTAGGACAGCATACTAACGACATCATGGAGGACAGCATACTAACAAGACATAATGTAGGACAGCATACTAACAAGACATCATGGAGGACAGTATACTAACAAGACATAATGTAGGACAGCGTACTAACAAGACATAATGTAGGACAGCATACTAACTAGACATCATACTAACAAGACATCATGGAGGACAGTATACTAACAAGACATCATGGAGGACAGCATACTAACAAGACATCATGTAGGACAGCATACTAACAAGACATCATATAGGACAGTATACTAACTAGACATCATACTAACAAGACATCATGGAGGACAACATACTAACAAGACAATGTAGGACAGCATACTAACTAGACATCATACTAACAAGACATCATGGAGGACAACATACTAACAAGACATAATGTAGGACAGCATACTAACAAGACATCATACTAACAAGACATCATGGAGGACAGCATACTAACAAGACATCATGTAGGACAGCATACTAACAAGACATAATATAGGACAGTATACTAACTAGACATCATGGAGGACAACATACTAACAAGACATAATGTAGGACAGCATACTAACTAGACATCATACTAACAAGACATCATGGAGGACAACATACTAACAAGACATAATGTAGGACAGCATACTAACAAGACATCATACTAACAAGACATCATGGAGGACAGCATACTAACAAGACATCATGTAGGACAGCATACTAATTAGATATCATCGAGGACAGCATACTAACAAGACATAATGGAGGACAGTATACTAACTAGACATCATACTAACAAGACATCATGGAGGACAGCATACTAACAAGACATAATGTAGGACAGCATACTAACAAGACATAATGGAGGACAGTATACTAACTAGACATCATACTAACAAGACATCATGGAGGACAGCATACTAGCAAGACATAATGTAGGACAGCATACTAACAATACATAATGTAGGACAGCATACTAACAAGACATAATGTAGGACAGCATACTAACAAGACATCATGGAGGACAGCATACTAACAAGACATAATGTAGGACAGCATACTAATTAGATATCATGGAGGACAGCATACTAACTAGACATAATGGAGGACAGCATACTAACAAGACATAATGGAGGACAGCATACTAACAAGACATAATGTAGGACAGCATACTAACAAGACATAATGTAGGACAGCATACTAACAAGACATCATGGAGGACAGCATACTAACAAGACATAATGTAGGACAGCATACTAATTAGATATCATGGAGGACAGCATACTAACTAGACATAATGGAGGACAGCATACTAACAAGACATAATGGAGGACAGCATACTAACAAGGCATAATGGAGGTCAGCATACTAACAAGACATCATGGAGGACAGCATACTAACAAGACATAATGTAGGACAGCATACTAATTAGATATCATGGAGGACAGCATACTAACTAGACATAATGGAGGACAGTATACTAACTAGACATCATGGAGGACAGTATACTAAAAAGACATAATGGAGGACAGTATACTAACAAGACATCATGGAGGACAGCACACTAACAAGACATAATGTAGGACAGCATACTAACAAGACATCATGGAGGACAGCATACTAACAAGACATAATGGAGGATAGCATACTAACAAGACATAATGGAGGACAGCATACTAACAAGGCATAATGGAGGACAGCATACTAACAAGACATAATGGAGGACAGCATACTAACAAGACATAATGGAAGACAGCATACTAACAAGACATCATGGAGGACAGCATACTAACAAGACATAATGGAGGACAGCATACTAACAAGACATAATGTAGAACAGCATATTAACTAGACAGCATACTAACAAGACATAATGGAAGACAGCATACTAACAAGACATAATGGAGGACAGCATACTAACAAGACATAATGTAGAACAGCATATTAACTAGACAGCATACTAACAAGACATAATGGAAGACAGCATACTAACAAGACATAATGGAGGACAGCATACTAACAAGACATAATGTAGAACAGCATATTAACTAGACAGCATACTAACAAGACATAATGGAAGACAGCATACTAACAAGACATAATGTAGAACAGCATATTAACTAGACAGCATACTAACAAGACATAATGGAAGACAGCATACTAACAAGACATAATGGAGGACAGCATACTAACAAGACATAATGTAGAACAGCATATTAACTAGACAGCATACTAACAAGACATAATGGAGGACAGCATACTAACAAGACATAATGTAGAACAGCATATTAACTAGACAGCATACTAGCTTTGACTAAGACTAGTCAAAGCGGAACTACTTTCGCTCATTGGTCGTTGCATCCCAGTCTTTTGACAGACGTTACAATACCTTTTTATGTTACGTAGTCTGTCAATGAGATATTACACCAATGGTCAAAGTGACCAACCACCCTTACCTGTGTCTCTGTTTTCTAGATTTCCAGCACAAGATCACGGTGCAGGCGTCACCCTCCATGGACAGTAGGAGTCTGAACACCAGCCCCCCCAGCAGCCCTACACTCATACCCCGCCTCCGGGCAATCCAGTGTAAGTACACCTCAGACAATCCAACATACTGCAACACGACAGACCTGGGTCAGATACATAAGTATCAAATCAAGTGTGCTGTGAAACAAAGCTTTGTACGTGTGCTTTATCATGGCATCCAGTGCCTTCAGAAAGTATTCATACCCCTTGATTTCTTCCGCTTTATCATGGCATCCAGTGCCTTGAGAAAGTATTCATACCCCTTGATTTCTTCCGCTTTATCATGGCATCCAGTGCCTTCAGAAAGTATTCATACCCCTTGATTTCTTCCGCTTTATCATGGCATCCAGTGCCTTCAGAAAGTATTCATACCCCTTGATATCTTCCGCTTTATCATGGCATCCAGTGCCTTCAGAAAGTATTCATACCCCTTGATTTCTTCCGCTTTATCATGGCATCCAGTGCCTTCAGAAAGTATTCATACCCCTTGATTTCTTCCGCTTTTTGTATTGTTACAGCCTGAATTCTAAAATGAATTAAATAGATTATTTTTCCCATCTACACACGATACCCCTTCATGACAAAGTAAAAACATGTTTTTTTTTAAATGTTTGCAAATGTATTAAATTAAATACAGAAATAAAATACAGAAATATATAATTTACATAAGTATACACACCCTTGTTATCACCTGTGGCAGCAATTACAGCTGTGAGTCTTTCTGGGTAAGTTTCTAAGAGCTTTTGTACACCTGGATTGTACAATATTTGCACATTATTCTTTAAAAAGTTGGTTGTTGATCATAGCTAGACAGCCATCATCAAATCTTGCCATAGATTTGACGATTTTAAGTCAAAACTCTATCTAGGCCACTCAGGAACATTCAATGTCATCTTGGTAAGCATCTCCAGTGTATATTTTGGCATTGTGTTTTAGGTTAAAAAAGGTAAAAGGTGAATTTGTCTCCCAGTGTCTGTTGGATATAGGGCTGTCCCCGTCCCCAAAAAATATTGGTTGACCAAATGTTGTCTGTTCTTTCAACCAATTGATTGGTTTACATTTTTATACGTGTATTTTTCCATATATAGACACACCCTATGTGTTTTATTAAAATCAACTATAAGCATCGAGTTTGTCTGATGCCTTAAGCTTATATTTTGAGGCCTCACGAGGGCGCCAGACAGCTAGATAACCAGAATATATTTTTTTTTACCTGACCCAACTATTCTCCAACCGTTCCTGCTTGCTTTCACAGATTCTGCCATTACTCTCCTGAAGTTGCCGGTAATAGGCTGCACGAGGAGTCGGCAACCTTTCTCATGTTGAATGTTGAATTTATCTTACCATTTCTACCGATATGCATACCAGTTATGGTTTTCATATGCACATTTTCGTGAAAGTTTAATTCAAATTTATAATAACGTCTTCATATTTAAAAATCATTGTCATGTGGTTAATCAAGATTCTATCCAAATTTAATTTAACATGATACAAACTTAAAAAGGAACTTCTATTGCCATTGCAAACTATGTAAAAGTAGCCTACATAAAGCCAACAAATAAAAACATTGCAGAGTGCAGGTAGAAAATATCCTGATAAAAATAAATATCCTATAAATCACTTTGGATACACATGGCCTGTCTGCAACGAACTTGAATAATTCGATCAACTATTAAATTGGATCCAGCCCTGAAGCTTGCACTAGCTAACTTGCAACATTGTATAAAATATTCTGGGCCCTAAGAGTTTCCCCAGGCCAGTGAGCTTGGGACAGACACAGCTGTAGGCTATTTGCGCAAGGGATAAGGAACAGGGCTCGACTTGGGCAGGAGTTCACCGGAGCTGAGTACCAGCACCTCAAGTTTACTCCTTTAGCTCCTGTTCCTCTTTATATAATTTTAAATCCTGCACCAAAATAGAAACAGCACCAGCACCCAAAATGAGTACTGGAACCTATTTCAGTCCAAGTCGAGCACTGTTAAGAAGTAATCACGTAGGCCTATTTTATGACGTTTCCACTGGCATTTTCCGCTTCCACGCTGAGTGGTTATTGAAAGGGAGAGAGCTGTAAAGATTTGTCAGGTAGCCTATAGGCCTACTTCTATGTGTGTGCGTCGTTACTCAACATTGACAGGAGTGCTCCAAACAAAAGACAATGACTAAATTGCCATAACAAACCAAAAACGTGTTACTCACAAGTGTAGCATAGCTTCAATGTGTCCACTCAAACAATGAGAACAGGAAGACTGGAATAATAACATTGAATGCATTCAAATAAATTACCTTAACCAAAGAAACAAACATTGTAGATTAGAAATGATTGGAATTAACTGTAAATGTAATGCTGGTGATTTATGTAATGGGGAATTGATATACACTAACAATCAAATGCAAACAATTCACACAAAGAAGTTATGAAACTGAATGTGCACAAATCGGCAGGAGAGAGCGCATTCTGGAGAGAGAAGTGCATTGTGCATCTGGTCGCATGGTCAATCCGACGTCTGCATTGGCCATGTAGCATTTACAGTGATACGACCTCAGCAGAAGTCAGGGCATTCATACTTCTTGCGCTTCACGGAGCAGGGCAGAGCTGTTGTCAAGGAAGTGAGTTTGTGTTTATACAGGATGTACTGCCCCCGCCTACCGTCAAGCAATCATGCGGAGTTATACAGAGCCCTCTGCATTGTTGCAGCCTAACAACGAAACAATCAACCATTCGACTAATTGGGGTCAACCTTAGTTGGAAAGCAGACTTCCTCTAGGTTTCCTCTAGGATTTTCTCTGTGCTTAGCTCGATTCTGTTTATTTTTATCCAAAAAAAGCATACCCTGTATTTTGAAAATATAATAGAATATTGATTTATAATTGGAAGGTGGTGTGCTTTCTGGGGCCACGTAACTGCCGTAGCAGCATACAAGTGGGTGCTTCATTTTCGTTGTAGTGAACGAGTAGCTAGCTAGCTATCTACTACGGAGACCAAACTTAATCTCAGTTCTACTACAGAAAAGCCAGAGACATCTTGATGACAGCGCACTACCTGCCTACCCCCCTCCGATGACCACACTAGGCATAAACTTTCTAATGACTGCCATGATGTTGTGGTGTTGTTTTTCTAAATTGGTTATCTTTTTTTGTGATTTGAAACGCTTAGAGATGACTTTCATCCTTCGTCTCTCCCGAGCCCGTACGGGAGTTGTAGCGATGAGACAAGATAGTAGCAACTAAACAATTGGATACCACGAAAATTGGGGAGAAAACGGGGTAAAATACATTTTTTTTTAAATTTACAATTTCAAAAACGAAAAGTACTACAAGGTATGTGGAAACCCCTTCAAATTAGTGGATTCGGCTATTTCAGCCACACCCGTTGCTGACAGGTGTATCAAATCGAGCACACAGCTATGCAATCTGCATAGACATTGACAATAGAATGGCCTTACTGAAGAGCTCAGTGACTTTCAACATAGGATGCCACCTTTCCAACAAGTCAGTTCGTCAAATTTCTGCCCGGCTAGAGCTGCCCCGGTCAATAAGTGCTGTTATTGTGAAGTGGAAACGTCTAGGAGCAGCAACTGCTCAGCCGCGAAGTGTTAGGCCACACAAGCTGACAGAATGGGACCCCTGAAGCGCATAAATATTGTCTGTCCTTGGTTGCAACCCACTACCGAGTTCCTAACTGCGTCAGCACAAAAACTGTTAGTCGGGAGCTTCATGAAATGGCCAAGCAGCCGCACACCTTGCCTAATCGTCGATTGGAGTGGTGTAAAGCTCTGGAGCAGAGGAAATGCGTTCTCTGGAGGAATGAAGTAATCCCGTTTCACCATTTAGCAGTCCGACGGATGATTCTGGGTTTGGCAGATGCCAGGAAAACCCTACCTGCCCCAATGCATATTGTCAACCTTAAAGTTTGGTGGAGGAGGAATAATGATCTGGGGATGTTTTTCATGGTTCGGGCTAGGCCGCTTAGTTCCAGTGAAGGGAAATCTTAACGTCACAGCATGCAATGACATTCTAGACGATTCTGTGCTTCCAACTTTGTGGCAACAGTTTGGGGAAGGCCTTTTCCTGTTTCAGCATGACAATGCCCCTGTGTACAAAGCAACGTCCATACAGAAATTGTTTGTAGAGATCTGTGTGGAAGAACTTGACTGGCCTGCACAGGGCCCTGACCTGAACACCTTTGGGATGAATTGGAACGCCAACTGTGAGCCAGGCCTAATCACCCAACATCAGTGCCCGACCTCACTAATGCTCTTGTAGCTGAATGGAAGCAATTCCCCGCAGCAATGTTCAAGTGTAAAGCCTTCCCAGAATAGTAGAGGCTGTTATAGCGTCAAAGGGAGGACCAACTCCATATTAATGCCAATGATTTTGGAATGAGATGTTCAACGAGCAGGTGTCCACATACTTATTTATATACACTACATAAAATAAGTATTATTATTTTTACCCATAACATGATGCAGCCACCACCATGATTGAAAATATGACGAGTGGTACTCAGTGATGTGTTGGATTTGCCCCAAACATAACACTTTGTATTTAGGACATGAAGATACATTCTTTGTCAAATAAAGCACATGTAGCAGTTTTACTTTAGCGCCTTTTTGCAAACGGGATGCATGTTTTGGAATAATTGTATTATTTACAGGCTTTCTTCTTTTCACTCTGTCATTTAGGTTAGTATTGTGGAGTAACTACAATGTTGTTGATCCATCCTCGGTTTTCTCATGTCACAGCCATTTAAATCTGTAACTGTTTTAAAATCACCATTGACCTTATGGTGAAATCGCTGAGCGGTTTCCTTCCTCTCTGGCAACTGAGTAAGGAAGGACGCCTGTATTTTTGTAGTGACTGGGTGTATTGATACGCCATCCAAAGTGTAGTTAATAACTTCACCATGCTCAAAGGAATATTCAATGTCTGTTTTTTTTATTTGTACCCATCTACCAATAGGTGCCCTTTGCGAGGCATTGAAAACCTCCCTGGTCGAATCTGTGTTTGAAATTCACTGAGTGACCTTACAGATAATTTTGTGTGTGGGGTACAGAGATGAGGTAGTCATTCAAAAATCAGGTTAAACACACATTATTGCACGCAGAATGAGTCCATGCAACTTGTTTTGTGACTTTAAGCGCATTTTTACTCATGACCTTATTTAGGCTTGCCATAACAAAGAGTTTGAATACTTGCTTGACTCAAGACATTTCAGCTTTCAATTTTTTATTTGTTTGTAAACATTTCTAAAAGCATAATTCCACTTTGGGATTATTGTATATTGTGTGTAGGCCAGTGACACAATCTTAATTTAATACATGTTATATTCAGACTGTGATCAAATTCAAGGGGTGTGAATACATTCTGAAGGCACTGTTGCTGTTATGACTGGGTAAGCTTCCCTCTCTAACCTCTGTTCTGGTTCTGCATGAATGATTTCTCCCTCTAGTGTGCGCCCGAATTGACAGTATCCGAAGGAACAGTATGTATGTGTATCACCAAGATGTGGATATCACCAGCGAGTGCCAACCCTCTACTGGGGTTAGGAAGAAAGGCAAGCAACTGGCATTGTTGGAATGTGGCCGTTCTGTCTGCTGTGGGTGCACCGGCTAACGTGTTTCTCAACGGCTAGTGTTCTAACGGTTGCCTGTGCTTCTGGCTACTAAGACAATTTGATGGACTATCATCATCTCTGATTTCAGAAAATGTACTTGGGTTTATCCTCTGAAAAGCCCAGGATGTTTCAGGGTTTTTATTACTACTAATAATAATATATAGGTTTGCTTTGAAATGAAGAACACGTTGGGATGCATCCGAGGTCATTTGTAACCTGTAATGTTTATCACCTGATCACAGGTGTTCTCTTCATTTGCAACCCAACGTGTTCTTGAAATGTTTACAGATCTATATACAGAGTATTTTTGATTTCCTAACCAGTGTTCAGCTGCAGTGATTATATGAATATTTCCCATTGCGGTTTGCGGTTGATGGTGGAGGTTATCTTCTCAAATAATCCAGTCCTCTAAATTCTACTCAAGTGGTTGAAGACTAAAATATATTGGCAGCCTTGTACTTTTCTTAAATAATTCCCTATTTCTTCTAAAATAAGTTTCATTTTAAAAGTATTTGTCACCACACCTTGTTATTGGATTTTCAACTTATTCTAGGAGAAATAGGGAATTATTTAAGAAAGTGCAAAGGTGCCAATATATTTGGCTGCAACTGTATCTGCTGTTGGCCTGGACACTAAGATTTGTCACTGGTGTATTGGAGTACTCTGCCAGTTGTTGACTGATGTTCTCCCCTTCATCACAGTGACTCTGGACGAGAGCAACAGGACATGGGGACGAAGCACCATCTACAAGCCGGAGGAGTTTGATGACGTCAAGAAGGGGATTAAGAAGAAGGGGCGAACGTGGGGACCGAGCTCCGTTCAGACCAAGGAGCGGGGAAATTGTGCTGAAAGGTACAGGACATTAGTGTTTCTTTTCATCTCCGTTCAGTATTTCTTCTGTCATCTTCATGGTGTCTGTGTGGGTTGTTTTTTGAAACTGACTTGTCCTGGCAGAGTGAGGCCACTGTCTGATGGAAACAACCCCTGGTCCACCAGTCTGGGGAAGTCCGTTCCGTTGGCTGCGTTGTTTGCAGAGCAGCAAGGTGAGGGGAAATGTGTCTTCTAATATAATCAGATGGAATACAACAACACCATTTCTTAGTCCCTGTCAACAGCTTGTCTCTGTCCTCGTCCTTCATGTTCAGGGACCAGTAAAGAAGAGATGTGCTCGCCAGATGGATCGGACAACACCAAACCAAAGCAACTGAAGTTCCCCAATCAGGTGTACATCGATCTACCTCTGTGGAAAGATGAGAAGCAGCAGGGGGGCGAGGGGACGGCAGGAAGCTGCCCTGGGGAAAGCCTGGAGGACTCCAGTACCACCTCAGCCAGCTCCACCAGCACCACCCCCCAGCACACCCCCACCAACAGCCTGAAGAGGACCTCCGCTCGCCGCCGGACAGACGCCGTACTCTACGGCTGTGCCTCTATGCTGGCCTCGGTAGCATTGGGCTTTGACCTGCGTAACGTGCTCAATGCCCCACCGGCAGATGACCCTGAGCCTCAGCCCAGTGTGGAGAAGAAAAAGAAAGAGGGTCTGTTCCAGCGCGCCACACGCTTCCCTGGTGGACGTTCTTCCCATAAGGAGGAGGCAGCCTCCCAAGGCCCCATCAACCTCATCTCCATGTCTTCCATCTCAGAGTATAACTCCACCAAGAGCCTCCTGCGGTCAGCCTCGGAGGGGCCAGAGCCCAGCCCTGTGAAGGAAGTGGCCCCTATCAGCCTGTCGCACCCCACGCCACAGCCCAGAAGTGGCTCCCAGCCCCAGGTTCCAGAGGCGCCCGGCCGCAGGACTCCGGCCTCCCCCTTCCCCCAGCCTGCTGCCCCAGAGAAGACTCACAGTCAAAGCATGGGCTCTCACCTCCGGAGGAAGAAGTCGGCCATCGTTCAGGACAGTGAGTGAACGTGACATCAGGACCGTGGGTGACACAGAGAGACTGTATATATTTAATGCAGTAGTGTTTGATTGTGAGGTGACACCACTGTACAAATGATCCGTGAACAATGAAACAGTCTCTGTTTCTCCTTTCTATCCCCAGCTAACGGTACATCTGGCTCTCTCACAACTTCATCGGGACTGTCTTCCACCACAACCTCTCAGAAGAAGAAGTCTGACAGGGAGGACACCCCTAAGAGAGCAGCCCGTGGGGAGACTGTCACCTCCAGGTCCCGGCCTTTGTCGCTCCGGGGCAAACCCCACTCCTGGGGTCTCCTGAGGGGCCGCAACAAAAGCTACTCCCTGGGCCACTATTCTGGAGAGAAGAGTGCCAGGAGCCTCAACATCGTCCTCTCCTCCGCCGAGGTCAAGATGGACTGCTCCCTGCTGGATATGGACACGGAGGGGCAGAAACGTGACTGCACCGTGCCCCTCTGCCGAATTCAGAGCGGCCCCAGTCGCCCCTCCGTCTTCGAACTAGAGAAAAAATGATTGTCATAGCAGAAATAAGCTGCCTTATTACCAGGATCCAATCTCTAAGTAACGTTTATGAGTTGGATCAACAAGTCTTATTTGACATTCCAGGGCATTCCACTGCCCTCCTGTGGTTTTTACCTGAATGTAGGCCACTGCTGCTGAACAGTTTATTTATTCTGTAATATTTTGATAGGTAATTTAATATTGGAAAAACATGTTTCAATAGCATCAGGTTGATTGAACAACGAAGGAACACATTTCATTTTTTGTTGTTGCAGAAATGTTTACATTTTTGTGCGCACATACTGGTTAGGACCATGGCATCTTAAGTTACAAAATGATGCTTATGTTAAAATGTTAATTTGCTTTTGTCTGTGGATCTTTTATTCTCCGTTTTGATTTAATGCTGGTAATTATTTTGTATTGTATTGATTTTGTTTTTATATTGACAGATACAACAGTGTTTATTTTAGGATGAGTTCTGTCCAATGTCTGAGAGGTAATATTGAAGTCAACATGTGGTGCAACTGACAGATTTACAAATGTAGGATCTTAATTTGAGCCAGTTTGCTACAGCAGGAAAATAATCCTGCAGCAGGACAGTTCTTCTGCAACAGGGTGATTAAATTAAGACCCTACATCTGTAACAGTGCAACAAACAACACTGGAAAACCTAGTCTCAACTAGAGGTCAACCGATTATGATTTTTCAATACCGATACCGATTATTGGAGGACCAAAAAAGCCGATACCGATTAATCTGACTATTTTTTTTATTTTATTTGTAATAATGACAATTACAACAATACTGAATGAACAATTATTTTAACTTAATATAATACATCATTAAAATAAATTTAGCCACAAGTAAATAATGAAACATGTTCAATTTGGTTTAAATAATGCAAAAACAAAGTGTTGGAGAAGAAAGTAAAAGTGCAATATGTGCTATGTAAGAAAGCTAACGTTTCAGTTCCTTGCTCAGAACATGAGAACATATGAAAGCTGGTGGTTCCTTTTAACATGAGTCTTCAATATTCCCAGGTAAGACGTTTTAGGTTGTAGTTATTATAGGAATTATACAACTATTTTCCTCTATACCATTTGTATTTCATTAACCTTTGACTATTTGATGTTCTTATAGGCACTTTAGTATTGCCAGTGAAACAGCATAGCTTCCGTCCCTCTAGTTAGCGCGCGCTAACCAGCCTACACCAGCCTCATCTCGGGAGTTGATAGGCTTGAAGTCATAAACAGCACAATGCTTTAAGCACAACGAACAGCTGCTGGCAAAACGCACGAAAGTGCTGTTTGAATTCATATTTACGCGCCTGCTTCTGCCTACCACCGCTCAGTCAGATGCTTGCATGCTCAGTCTCATCAACCATGTGTAGTTAACTAGTGATTATGATTGATTGTTTTTTATAAGATAAGTTTAATGTTAGCTAGCAATTTACCTTAGTTTACTGCATTCGTCTCACAGGCAGTCTCCTTGTGGAGTGCAACGAGAGAGAGGCAGGTCGTTATTGCGTTGGACTAGTTAACTGTAAGGTTGCAAGATTGGATCCCCCGAGCTGACAAGGTGAAAATCTGTCGTTCTGCCTCTGAACAACGCAGTTAACCCACAGTTCCTAGGCCGTCATTGAAAATAAGAATGTGTTCTTAACTGACTTGGCTAGTTAAATAAAGGTATACATTTTTATTTTTTTTATCGGCAAATCGGCCTCTAGTCTCAACACTAAACCAGGCCTGGTCAGCTTCTACTTTACCACTATACGACAAGCCTTACCAGCAGCTGGACCAGTACCAGTACTGTACATAAAGACTATTCTGCATTAATAGCTGCTATGGTTTATGTGGAATATGACCATTTGGCTCGAAATCAGTTCACATGGGGGTTAGTCTACCTAGGTTCCTGTGAAAACACTATTTTGAAGAACAAAGAGATGGGAATTAAATATATTTCAATACTTGTTTGAGTAACAGTTAAATGCTGTATTCCTTAGCAGTTGTTTTCATATTAACATGAAAAGCTGACAGGAACTGTCTCTGATGCTAGACTACACACATTTTTATCATCTGAATATTCTGTCCCCAATTAAGTACCATGCAAGTCATTAGTACCGAGCAACAAGTAAAACTGTCCATAAATATCCAATGTATTGTTGTTCGTCCCCGTTTACAAAGAATACCGAATGTTAAATCTCTGTTTTTGTAGTTCTGTTTAAATCGTGAGCACTTTCTCTTTATTTAAATTGACATTCCTAACAGTACATCCCAGACAGCTGTTGAAGTCACTTTCTCTTTATTTAAATCGACATTCCTAACAGTACATCCCAGACAGCTGTTGAAGTCACTTTCTCTTTATTTAAATCGACATTCCTAACAGTACATCCCAGACAGCTGTTGAAGTCAGTACAACTGGAAGAATAGCTTTTTTTAACACTGCCTTTGAGATCAAATCTCATCACTGTCTAAGCTGGAGTCCTTGCTATATCCTGACATGTTAAGCATTCCATTAATTGAATGACAACTTAAGTTTTTTTTTTTTTTGCCTTCCTTTTTATTAGCATTGTGTTAGCTCTGTGTGTGAGGAAACTGGTTCAAGTGATTGAGACGACAACATACAGTACATACTGATCAAACCTGTTTATCAGTGTTTTTGTTCGCACCACAGAATCCCAGCGTTGTTTTATCTTCATGTATCCCCATGTTAACAAATACGTCAGTTGACCTCAACCTTCTTACTTTTATACTCACAGCATACTTAAACCACTTCAAGAATGGCCGTCTGATTAGAATGATAGGTCTTTGAACCAGTGTGAATCCTCAAACACTCCACGTTCTTTCTGGAAATGTAAATCAACTCAAGATCATACCAAACAAATGTGAATCCATACGCTCTTTACCTTGTGTAGTGTCAATACCTGGAAATCAAGACCAAATGCCTATTTTTGTTGTCTTAGTATCTTGGAATGAAAATGGTCTGCAATGCAGTAATTATAATGAAATAGTATTCTCTGAAATGTTTCATGTTGGGTCTCAAATCAATGAATTAATTATGCTGCAAGTAGTCTCACTGTGGGAGGCAAATATTATTTTGCAGACATGCAGTATGACATGTCTTCTCAATAACCTGCATGGACCAACAGCTGTAATAGTGCTGTAGATGTTATGAGGACAAGGTCAAAGAAACTCTGGTGACGTGACCACTTCTCGGACTCCTCTCTGAGCGTAATAACCTGTAGTAGGATGACTAAGTGATGATGATATCCAGCGTCTGGAGGACCATGTAAGCCAATAGTTTAGTCTTATACAGAATGGCTCATGGTTATGATAGAGTTTGCTACAGCACATATAGTATGAGACTAGGCTAGCAAGGCGATTGACAAAGCACAATCATTCAGACTTCCTGTGCACTGCGCTTGTGTAGTTAGAGTGGTGTTGCACTCAACAAGCTGCAAGATACACGAGAAGGAGCTCTGCTGTTGATCTGCAGACAGTCTCTGTTGAGGGACAAAATAATGTTATGTCTCCTGTTCCTAAAACTGTCACCAAAGTTCATGAGACAGATTTTTTATACTGTATTTTTAACCAGCCATTTGGTTTGAAATGATTTAAGTCAAATTGACATAAGTATTTTATTTTAAAAAAAAGTTTTTGTTACATAGTACCCATCTACATACTTTTATTTGGGGCCTAGTGTATGTACAAGTATTCTAGTTTTATGGTCTCAGAATAAATCACCTGTATGGTGTTTTAAGGAACAATGTTTACCCCTCAGGAGTGGCTTCGGGATTAATAGATTTTTCTCCTACTACTTAGACGAGGTAAATCAGTAAAGAAAATGTATGATTTTTAAAACAAAAACATATATTATACATGTATAATATACATGGCAGCCGCACCTCTCTGATTCAGAGGGGTTGGGTTAAATGCGGAAGACACATTTCAGTTGAATGCATTCAGTTGTACAACTGACTAGGTCTCCCCCTTTCCCTTTATTTTATGGTTATATGGTTAGAAAAAACCATGGTCTGAGAACATTGGCATTCTGTTACAAATCAATTCAAAACTAAGTCAGAGTTTAATTTCCCTAAATTGTGTGGGGTTAAAACTACTGATGTTGCATGTGTGACACTAAATAATTAAATATATTGTTTAAGTCTATCCCATGTCATGCTCCATATAGGTTGGTGAAAACGGAACCAAATCTACACTCTTAGAAACCCATAAAGGGTTCTATGCTTGCTTCATAAATGGCACCCCTAAAGGTTCTATATAGAACCCTCTTGTAGGGTTCTTTGGTCAGAACCCTAGGGGTTCTTCACTGAACCACAACTGGTACCATATAGAACTCTTGGGTTCTATATAGAACCTTTAGTGGTGCCATATGAAGCAAGCATAGAACCCCTTTTGGTTCTATCCAGAACCTTCTGTTCTAAGACGGTATAGTGATGTTTAAGATACAGTATGAGGTAGAATGTAAAGAGATCAAATTCTCCATCTTACACAAAATTATTTATTGTAAGATCTAATATTTCAATTTAGGAATTGTAGATTTGAATAGTTTTTCTTGACACATGTCCCTTGTGTAAATAAAGATCTCCTCAATGATATGTTGATCAATGCAAAATGAGTAGACTATTTGAATACAGAATTACAGAATACAAAATTAGTCATTTACATTTTATTTTTTACATTTTGGACATTTAGCAGACACTTATCCAAAGTGACTTAGTCAGTGCATTCAACTAAGGTAGGTAAAACAACCACATCAATCAACTACGGTAGGTAAAACAACCACATATATATCAACTAAGGTAGATAAAACAACCACATATCAGTCAACTAAGGTAGGTAAAACAACCACATCAATCAACTAAGGTAGGTAAAACAACCACATATATCAACTAAGGTAGGTAAAACAACCACATATATCAACTAAGGTAGGTAAAACAACCACATATATATCAACTAAGGTAGGTAAAACAACCACATATCAGTCAACTAAGGTAGGTAAAACAACCACATATATCAACTAAGGTAGGTAAAACAACCACATATATCAACTAAGGTAGATAAAACAACCACATATCAGTCAACTAAGGTAGGTAAAACAACCACATATCAGTCAACTAAGGTAGGTAAAACAACCACATATATCAACTAAGGTAGGTAAAACAACCACATATATATCAACTAAGGTAGATAAAACAACCACATATATATCAACTAAGGTAGGTAAAACAACCACATATATATCAACTAAGGTAGGTAAAACAACCACATATATCAACTAAGGTAGGTAAAACAACCACATATATATCAACTAAGGTAGATAAAACAACCACATATATATCAACTAAGGTAGGTAAAACAACCACATATCAGTCAACTAAGGTAGGTAAAACAACCACATATATATCAACTAAGGTAGGTAAAACAACCACATATCAGTCAACTAAGGTAGGTAAAACAACCACATATATATCAACTAAGGTAGATAAAACAACCACATATATATCAACTAAGGTAGGTAAAACAACCACATATATATCAACTAAGGTAGATAAAACAACCACATATATATCAACTAAGGTAGATAAAACAACCACATATATATCAACTAAGGTAGATAAAACAACCACATATATCAACTAAGGTAGGTAAAACAACCACATATATCAACTAAGGTAGGTAAAACAACCACATATATCAACTAAGGTAGGTAAAACAACCACATATATCAACTAAGGTAGGTAAAACAACCACATATATATCAACTAAGGATGGTAAAACAACCACATATATATCAACTAAGGTAGGTAAAACAACCACATATCAGTCAACTAAGGTAGGTAAAACAACCACATATATATCAACTAAGGTAGATAAAACAACCACATATATATCAACTAAGGTAGATAAAACAACCACATATCAGTCAACTAAGGTAGGTAAAACAACCACATATATATCAACTAAGGTAGGTAAAACAACCACATATATCAACTAAGGTAGGTAAAACAACCACATATATCAACTAAGGTAGGTAAAACAACCACATATATATCAACTAAGGTAGGTAAAACAACCACATATATATCAACTAAGGTAGGTAAAACAACCACATATCAGTCAACTAAGGTAGATAAAACAAACGCATATCAGTCAACTAAGGTAGGTAAAACAACCGCATATCAGTCAACTAAGGTAGGTAAAACAACCACATATCAACCAACTAAGGTAGGTAAAACAACCACATATATATCAACTAAGGTAGGTAAAACAACCACATACAGTGCCTTGCGAAAGTTTTCGGCCCCCTTGAACTTTGCGACCTTTTGCCACATTTCAGGCTTCAAACATAAAGATATAAAACTGTATTTTTTTGTGAAGAATCAACAATAAGTGGGACACAATCATGAAGTGGAACGACATTTATTGGATATTTCAAACTTTTTTAACAAATCAAAAACTGAAAAATTGGGCGTGCAAAATTATTCAGCCCCCTTAAGTTAATACTTTGTAGCGCCACCTTTTGCTGCGATTACAGCTGTAAGTCGCTTGGGGTATGTCTCTATCAGTTTTGCACATCGAGAGACTGACATTTTTTCCCATTCCTCCTTGCAAAACAGCTCGAGCTCAGTGAGGTTGGATGGAGAGCATTTGTGAACAGCAGTTTTCAGTTCTTTCCACAGATTCTCGATTGGATTCAGGTCTGGACTTTGACTTGGCCATTCTAACACCTGGATATGTTTATTTTTGAACAATTCCTTTGTAGATTTTGCTTTATGTTTTGGATCATTGTCTTGTTGGAAGACAAATCTACGTCCCAGTCTCAGGTCTTTTGCAGACTCCATCAGGTTTTCTTCCAGAATGGTCCTGTATTTGGCTCCATCCATCTTCCCATCAATTTTAACCATCTTCCTTGTCCCTGCTGAAGAAAAGCAGGCCCAAACCATGATGCTGCCACCACCATGTTTGACAGTGGGGATGGTGTGTTCAGCTGTGTTGCTTTTACGCCAAACATAACGTTTTGCATTGTTGCCAAAAAGTTCAATTTTGGTTTCATCTGACCAGAGCACCTTCTTCCACATGTTTGGTGTGTCTCCCAGGTGGCTTGTGGCAAACTTTAAACGACACTTTTTATGGATATCTTTAAGAAATGGCTTTCTTCTTGCCACTCTTCCATAAAGGCCAGATTTGTGCAATATACGACTGATTGTTGTCCTATGGACAGAGTCTCCCACCTCAGCTGTAGATCTCTGCAGTTCATCCAGAGTGATCATGGGCCTCTTGGCTGCATCTCTGATCAGTCTTCTCCTTGTATGAGCTGAAAGTTTAGAGGGACGGCCAGGTCTTGGTAGATTTGCAGTGGTCTGATACTCCTTCCATTTCAATATTATCGCTTGCACAGTGCTCCTTGGGATGTTTAAAGCTTGGGAAATCTTTTTGTATCCAAATCCGGCTTTAAACTTCTTCACAACAGTATCTCGGACCTGCCTGGTGTGTTCCTTGTTCTTCATGATGCTCTCTGCGCTTTTAACGGACCTCTGAGACTATCACAGTGCAGGTGCATTTATACGGAGACTTGATTACACACAGGTGGATTGTATTTATCATCATTAGTCATTTAGGTCAACATTGGATCATTCAGAGATCCTCACTGAACTTCTGGAGAGAGTTTGCTGCACTGAAAGTAAAGGGGCTGAATAATTTTGCACGCCCAATTTTTCAGTTTTGATTTGTTAAAAAAGTTTGAAATATCCAATAAATGTCGTTCCACTTCATTATTGTGTCCCACTTGTTGTTGATTCTTCACAAAAAAATACAGTTTTATATCTTTATGTTTGAAGCCTGAAATGTGGCAAAAGGTCGCAAAGTTCAAGGGGGCCAAATACTTTCGCAAGGCACTGTATATCAATGATGTTGCTCTTGCTGCGGGCGATTCCCTGATACACCTCTACGCAGACGACATCATTCTGTATACTTCTGGCCCTTCCTTGGACACTGTGCTATCTAACCTCCAAACAAGCTTCAATACCATACAACACTCCTTCCGTGGCCTCCAACTAATCTTAAACGCTAGTAAAACCAAATGCATGCTTTTCAACCGTTTGCTGCCGGCACCCGCACGCCCGACTAGCATCACCACCCTGGATGGTTCCGACCTAGAATATGTGGACATTTATAAGTATCTAGGTGTCTGGCTAGACTGTAAAGTCTCCTTACAGACACATATCAAACATCTCCAATCCAAAATCAAATCTAGAATCGGCCTTCTATTTCGCAGCAATGCCTCCTTCACTCACACTGCCAAACTTACCCTAGTAAAACTGACTATCCTACCGATCCTCGACTTCGGCGATGTCATCTACAAAATACTCTACTCAGCAAACTGGATGCAGTTTATCACAGTGCCATCCGTTTTGTTACTAAAGCACCTTATACCACCCACCACTGCGACCCGTATGCTCTAGTCGACTGGCCCTCGCTACATATTTGTCGCCTGACCCACTGGCTCCAGGTCATCTACAAGTCCATGCTAGGTAAAGCTCTGCCTTATCTCAGTTCACTAATCACAATGGCAACACCCACCCGTAGCACGCGCTCCAGCAGGTGTATCTCACTGATTTTGCTGCCTTTCCTTCCAGTTCTCTGCTGCCTGTGACTGGGACAAATTGCAAAAATCGTTGAAGTTGGAGACTTTTATCTCCCTCACCAACTTTAAACATCTGCTATCTGAGCAGCTAACCGATCGCTGCAGCTGTAAATAGTCCATCGGTAAATAGCCCACCCTATTTACCTACCTCACCCCCATACTGTTTTTATTTATTTACTTTTCTGCTCTTTTGCACACCAGTATCTCTACCTGCACATGTTCATCTGATCATTTATCACTCCAGTGTTAATCTGCTAAATTGTAATTATTCGCCTAACTCCTCATGCCTTTTGCACACAATGTATATAGACTCTTTTTTTATTTTTTTAATACTGTGTTATTGACTTGTTTACTCTGTGTGTAACTCTGTGTTGTTGTCTGTTCACACTGCTATGCTTTATCTTGGCTAGGTCGCAGTTGTAAATGAGAACTTGTTCTCAACTAGCCTACCTGGTTAAATAATGGTGAAATAAAAATAAATAAAATAAAAATGGGACCAACATGTTGCGTTTATTTTTGTTCAGTGAACAATACAAAACATACACATACAAAAGACAACATACTAAAAAACATCAACAACATCACTCCTGCTCAGACCCACCTACTCTCACCCTTATCTCCATGCCTGCACCACTCTCCGCTATGTCTTCAAATTGCATCATTTTATTCCTCTCTGTCGCCTATGCTTTTTCCACATTTAGATAATGAAGTATATGATCTTTCCAGTCTTAACGATGGATGATTGGTCGATTTACAGTTTTTAAGTATACGTTTTTTCAAGATAATTGCCGAGAAGAGTATCGTCCAACCTATCGGGTATCTCACTGCACCCTCATATGACGTCTTCGAATATGCAGACAGATGGATTAAAAGTGAATTTACATTGTAATACTCCTGACAGCCAAATTTCTAACTCTACCTAACTCCATAAATCCTTGGCTTAGTCTGTCTTTCAATCCAAGGCCCTCTTGTGGTTTTCAGTTATTTTGCAGAATGAATATTCTGTCATCCCTCAAAGCAACACCTCCAGACAATCAGGTAATTACAGCAGGTATGAGGCTAATATCTGCCAATATGTCACCAGGTGGCCTGAAAAAACAAGCCTATGTGGAGAGACACAGGAATGCTACAAATATATAGATAAATGACTTGATAGATGTACTGTGGGAGTCATCTTTGAGTTCCAGGATGAACTGTTTGTATTTAGTGCTCATTCTGTTGTTGACAGATGTGACCCTGTGCTAACAAGGCTCCGGAGCCAATATCCTCCCTTCCATCTGGTCAGGACAGCCTCAAACAGCCAATTGAGCAGCTCAGTCTGGACAGAGCTATGAACATAACAAAGACAGTCTGTGATTGGACATTCTCTCTTCATCAGCCAAAAACTGCTTAGTTAGGTCCTAAGATTCCCTCAGTCTCTGGCTGGGGAACAGGATCCATTTCATAAAGGGATCAGAGGCACCATCTTGGCCTGACTTCAATGAGGTGTGCCTCCATCCGTTGGAGATGGAGATGTCGAACCTCAGGCACCTTAGTCAAGCTCTGTTGTCCTGCTTGATATGGATGGTGGTGTCCGGCCTCCTCGGGCCAGAGTTTAACTGACATATGTGATTGACCACAACCTGTTATACTGTGCTTGTGTCCATGAGCTGGTGGCCTGTGGTGTCATCAAACCCAGAGAGTGTACCTGTAGGAACCACCTGTTCTCTGTGCTGCACCGGGCAGTCAGCTCCAGTTTAGATGGCACTAATGGCCAATGGCGCAGACTCAAGATGGCGCTGACAGAGAGGGCTGTCTCGCTTCTAGTCCTTAGGAAACTTTGCAGTATTTTGTTTTTGTATTATGTATTATATATTATGTATTAATCTTAAGTGTTATTACAAGCATTTCGCTACGCTACAAGCATTTCGCTACACTCGCAATAACATTTGCTGACCATGTGTATGTGACCAATAACATTTGATTTGATAGTGCAAATAAGACTCTTGACCGTCTGGTACACGTGCCCGCTCAACGTGGCCCTCCTGCTGAAAAACGCAGAGGTGTGGCATCTCACACGGATCAAGTGCAAATCTGTAGGAGACAAGCCAGCCTTCTAGGACTCTTTCACAGTACAGCATCTGCAGAGGCTGACTGTGTCATACACCTTGGGGCTGTCTGGCCAGACACATGACATCATACTGGGGAGAGACGTGGGTGCACCTTACTACAAAGAGGCCAGGCTAGGGATCATCCACAGCTCAGTGCTGCTGGGAGAATCCAATGTGAAGGCCTTTACCATTCAAACCAATATAGACAGCAATGGGTCCTCCCTTTCCCAGATCTCTAAAGTCAAGCTACCAGAGACTTCCTGTATATTTGTAACTTTTATATACTAATGCAGATTCCTTTTTTCTTTGCTAACATTGCCAATGTACCTAACATTGCACACGGTTGCAGACATAGGTAGTGGCAATCTTCATAATCACTGTTGACCAAACAGAATGTTTCTTCTTTTGGTCATTTCAATATGATAAGGTCACGATTCAATCATTGCAGATGGTGTATTTTCACAATTTCCATCTAGGAGTGGGTTTGATTTGCACAGCACAATGTCTCACATGGTGCTATTACTTCTTGTTATTTTCACAGTAAGGAAATCAGACAGGAAAACAGCCAAGTGGAAGAAACAGTGGGAAGGCTGGACACAGGGATTGAACCCTGTTGTTACCACTACACCACTGCTCTGCACAGATAGTCCCATTACTTTAAAGACAGTATGTTCTGCCGTTATTCCTCTAAACATCAACAGACTTGAAGACAGGAGAACTGAGTTGTCCAACACTGGCTCACTGCCATACATGGACCCTGCTTTCCACTGGTGACAAAAGTCCTGTTCCCCCAAAGGAAGACATGTATGCAGCCTGCTCCTGTCTCTTTCTGCTTGACTCTTCATCTTTCTGCTTGACACTTCATCTTTCTGCCGGCATCTCTGTTCGGCGAGTTAAGTTTTTCTACCAGTCAAAAACGTGTGCCTGCTGAGTGGAATACCCATAAATTAAGCAATAGAAATCAGGCCATTATGACAAGGAACACATCCTGATTGTTTACGGCTTCATGACAGGGAACACATCCTGATTGTATACGGCTTTATAACAGGGAACACATCCTGATTGTTTACGGCTTCATGACAGGGAACACATCCTGATTGTATACGGCTTTATGACAGGGAACACATCCTGATTGTATACGGCTTTATAACAGGGAACACATCCTGATTGTATACGGCTTTATAACAGGGAACACATCCTGATTGTATACGGCTTTATGACAGGGAACACATCCTGATTGTATACGGCTTTATAACAGGGAACACATCCTGATTGTATACGGCTTTATAACAGGGAACACATCCTGATTGTATACGGCTTTATGACAGGGAACACATCCTGATCGTTTACGGTTTTATAACAGGGAACACATCCTGATTGTATACGGCTTTATGACAGGGAACACATCCTGATTGTATACGGCTTTATAACAGGGAACACATCCTGATCGTTTACGGTTTTATAACAGGGAACACATCCTGATTGTATACGGCTTTATGACAGGGAACACATCCTGATTGTATACGGCTTTATAACAGGGAACACATCCTGATTGTATACGGCTTTATGACAGGGAACACATCCTGATTGTATACGGCTTTATGACAGGGAACACATCCTGATCGTTTACGGTTTTATAACAGGGAACACATCCTGATTGTATACGGCTTTATGACAGGGAACACATCCTGATTGTATACGGCTTTATAACAGGGAACACATCCTGATTGTATACGGCTTTATAACAGGGAACACATCCTGATTGTATACGGCTTTATGACAGGGAACACATCCTGATTGTATACGGCTTCATGACAGGGAACACATCCTGATTGTATACGGCTTTATAACAGGGAACACATCCTGATTGTATACGGCTTTATAACAGGGAACACATCCTGATTGTATACGGCTTTATAACAGGGAACACATCCTGATTGTATACGGCTTTATAACAGGGAACACATCCTGATTGTATACGGCTTTATGACAGGGAACACATCCTGATTGTATACGGCTTGATAACAGGGAACACATCCTGATTGTATACGGCTTTATGACAGGGAACACATCCTGATTGTATACGGCTTTATAACAGGGAACACATCCTGATTGTATACGGCTTTATGACAGGGAACACATCCTGATTGTATACGGCTTTATAACAGGGAACACATCCTGATTGTATACGGCTTTATGACAGGGAACACATCCTGATTGTATACGGCTTTATAACAGGGAACACATCCTGATTGTATACGGCTTTATGACAGGGAACACATCCTGATTGTATACGGCTTTATAACAGGGAACACATCCTGATTGTATACGGCTTTATGACAGGGAACACATCCTGATTGTATACGGCTTTATGACAGGGAACACATCCTGATTGTATACGGCTTTATAACAGGGAACACATCCTGATCGTTTACGGTTTTATAACAGGGAACACATCCTGATTGTATACGGCTTTATAACAGGGAACACATCCTGATTGTATACGGCTTTATAACAGGGAACACATCCTGATTGTATACGGCTTTATGACAGGGAACACATCCTGATCGTTTACGGTTTTATAACAGGGAACACATCCTGATTGTATACGGCTTTATAACAGGGAACACATCCTGATTGTATACGGCTTTATGACAGGGAACACATCCTGATCGTTTACGGTTTTATAACAGGGAACACATCCTGATTGTGTTTGATGAATAACATTACATGCAGGGCTCCCATGTAAAATAGACCTTGGTCTCAATAGGACTACCTTCTTAAATAATACAAATGATGATACACTTCCTAAACATTCAATAGGATTGTGCTCCATCAATGTCTGAAAGAGAGTAAGGGGTTGCAAAGAATCACCACTTGGTGGCAGTGTAGACTTCTCTGAACTACGTGGCCAGCCGATACCTGATGGCAGACACTGTCTTAGTGTTAGGAACACAGGCAATCTGTTCCATCAGGGAGAGCAGAAGTCCCAGTACTCCTCTGCATGCCACTCTAGTCTCATCCATTTTGGTTCGCTCAACTGGGTTCAGTGACCACTTGATGTTTCTCCTTGTGGTCCTCTAAGTTATTTTACTGGAGAGTAACCATTCAAATAAGGGTTGTGTTTTTTCCACGTTTCAATTTCATGTGACACTTCATATTAAGTTTAGTTGCACAAACACCACATGGTTAAATTGGATTTCCTTTTTGGGGGGTGGATATTAGTAATGGCTTGTATTTGCACAGTTACTAAACTTTTATTACTGGTGACCTGCAAATCACTTATTCATGTATAATAGGGTCTTACTGTGTTATGGTGTCGATTACACCTGTAGATATATCATGGTATATCATGCTATAGCATGCTACAGTATATCATGGTATATCAATAATTTATGTAAAATTATAGGTTTTAAATCTATTTAGGCTATTTTTTTGTTCCAATCAAGTTATTATCAAGTTATTGTCAGTGTATTGTGTCCTTTCATATAGCATCTACGACCCACCAACATCTCCAACAGCAGGCCTTTCATATAGCATCTACAACCCAACAACATCTCCAACAGCAGGCCTTTCACATAGCATCTACAACCCACCAACATCTCCAACAGCAGGCCTTTCACATAGCATCTACAACCCACCAACATCTCCAACAGCAGGCCTTTCATATAGCATCTACAACCCACCAACATCTCCAACAGCAGGCCTTTCACATAGCATCTACAACCCACCAACATCTCCAACAGCAGGCCTTTCATATAGCATCTACAACCCACCAACATCTCCAACAGCAGGCCTTTCACATAGCATCTACAACCCACCAACATCTCCAACAGCAGGCCTTTCATATAGCATCTACAACCCACCAACATCTCCAACAGCAGGCCTTTCATATAGCATCTACAACCCACCAACATCTCCAACAGCAGGCCTTTCATATAGCATCTACAACCCACCAACATCTCCAACAGCAGGCCTTTCATATAGCATCTACAACCCACCAACATCTCCAACAGCAGGCCTTTCACATAGCATCTACAACCCACCAACATCTCCAACAGCAGGCCTTTCATATAGCATCTACAACCCACTAACATCTCCAACAGCAGGCCTTTCATATAGCATCTACAACCCACCAACATCTCCAACAGCAGGCCTTTCACATAGCATCTACAACCCACCAACATCTCCAACAGCAGTCCTTTGATCCTGACACGTCTTCATTAAAAGGTTTCTTCCACAAAGACATGGACATGTTGTGATATTAATGCCATTTCATAAATGTTTGTTGAGCTCTTTGCACAGCAGCATTCTTGTGTTGTTGCTATGGACGGGAATTGTTGAATATCATGTCACACATAACATTACATTGACCCTCCCTGCTGGGCTGTGAACTGATTCCATGGTCACTGTGTCATTTACCGTGGCAACCAGGGGCTGGGAAATAGACCGAGGCAGAAACAATTCATCCTGTCAGGCTTTAACTGCCTGACTACGTCTCCTGCCCTGGCTGTCACCTTTCTCTTTGAGAAAGTATTCTGGTGTCATTGAGACAGCACTCTTTTTAAAGGGCCTAGCTGTATGGTGACCTTAAGTTTCTTTTTATATGTATTCCCATGATGTTATTGACAAATCAACAAATATATGTGAACATATCAGAAATTGTGGCAAATGTGACCAAATATTTGATGTCATTGCCGTTATATATCAATAACAACAATTGTTGACAATGGTGTCTCCCCATTTTCTAACAGTACAAACCTGTACTGTCAAATGTTATTATTTTCCAGTGTGCAATTACTTATCCACAATTAATACAAAAAAAATATAGATGTCACACAATCACCTGCTCTGAAATATGAGCAAGTGTATGTTGAGGATCTAGATGTGGACATTATTGCATTATTAATGCAATGGGACAATATCCCGCAACCAACCAAAAACTTGTTCAGCGAGAACTTGAGGGCTTAAGAACATCCCTTTAGAAAGTACTTCTAGCCTTTACAAATCCATACTCTCTACTGTTTGTTGCCACAGCAATGAAACCAGGAAAGGGACTGGGTCCCAGTCTCTGTTTAACCAATGGCCAGTGCTCTTAATGTCCTGTTGGATATGGTAGCTGGGAGGCCCAGGAGCCCTGTGGCTGCTCTGCAGACTTGGGGTGCCCTAGGATGACACAATCCAACTTCCCTATCAGCTCCCCTGCCTGCTGGAGACAAAGGTATCTGCAGGCTCTGAGTGAAACACACAGACTTGCAAACTGTGGTGATTTTGTTCCCAAAGCCAGGGGATGTGGGCCGGGTGACAATGGGGCCCCAAGTAGAGGGCTGCCTCACCCCGGAGAGACGCTTCAGCCCTGTGGCGCTTCTGCCAAGCGGGACACTTGTGGCTGTGGGAGGGAGGGAGGGAGGGAGGGAGGGAGGGAGGGAGGGAGGGAGGGAGGGAGGGAGGGAGGGGTATGGAGGGAGGAGGATGGAGGGAGGGAGGGAGATGGAGGGGGAGGGTGATAAGATATTATGAGAAAGAGTAGAGTCATTAGGCAGCGATTTTGCATCAGGCTTTAAAAATAATGTTTCATACTATTTTAGCCACTTCATATGTATATACTGTATTCCAGTCAAGTCCATCCTATTCAATTATTGCTGTACATATACTATTCTATCCTACGTATTGTTCAGATATACTACATATTCTATTCACATACTATCCATAATGTCTATACATCCCATCACACATATATAACCACAAACAATTAATGAACATGCACCTGTGGAACGGTCATTAAGACACTAACAGCTCACAGACGGTAGGCAATTAAGGTTACAGTTATGAAACCTTAGGACACTAAGGAGGCCATTCTACTGACTCTGATAAACATCAAAAGAAAGATGCCCAGTGTCCCTGCTCATCTGCGTGAATGTGCCTTAGGCATGCTGTAAGGACGCATGAGGACTGCAGATGTGGCCAGGCAATACATTGCAAAGTCTGTACTGTGAGACGCCTAAGACAGCGCTACAGGGAGACAGGACGGACAGCTGATCGTCCTCGCAGTGGCAGACCACATGTTACAACACCTGCACAGGATCGGTACATCCGAACATTACACCTGCGGGACAGGTACAGGATGGCAACAACAACTGCCCGAGTTACACCAGGAACGCACAATCCCTCCATCAGTGCTCAGACTGTCTGCAATAGGCTGAGTGAGGCTGGACTGAGGGCTTGTAGGCCTGTTGTAAGGCAGGTCCTCACCAGACATTACCGGCAACAACGTCGCCTATAGGCACAAACCCACCATTGCTGGATCAGACAGGACTGGCAAAAAGTGCTCTTCACAGACGAGTCGCAGTTTTGTCTCACCATGGGTGATGGTCGTATTCACGTTTATCGTCGAAGGAGTGAGCGTTACACCGAGGCCTGTACTCTGGAGAGGGATCGATTTGGAGGTGGAGGGTCTGTTATGGTCTGTGGCGGTGTGTCACAGTATCATCAGACTGAGCTTGTTGTCATTGCAATCAATCAACACTGTGTGTTACAGGGAAGACATCCTCCTCCCTCATGTGGTACCCTTCCTGCAGGCTCATCCTGACATGACCCTCCAGCATGACAATGCCACCAGCCAGACTGCTCAATCTGTGCGTAATTTCCTGCAAGACAGGAATGTCACTGTTCTGCCATGACCAGCGACGAGCCCGGATTTCAATCCCATTGAGCATGTCTGGGACCTGTTGGATCGGAGGGTGAGGGCTAGGGCCATTCCCCCCAGAATTGTCCGGGAACTTGCAGGTGCCTTGGTGGAAGAGTTGGGTAACATCTCACAGCAAGAACGGGAAATCTGGTGCAGTCCATGAGGAGGAGATGCACTGCAGTACTTAATGCAGCTGGTGGCCACACCAGATACTGTTATTTTTTATATTTTCCATTTCTGTTAGTCACATGTCTGTGGAACTTGTTCAGTTTATGTCTCAGTTGTTGAATCTTATGTTCATACAAATATTTACGCATGTTAAGTTTGCTGAAAATAAACGCAGTTGACAGTGAGAGGACGTTTCTTTTTTTGCTGAGTTTATATACAGTACCAGTCAAACGTTTGGACACACCTACTCATTCCAGGGTTTTTCTTTATTTTTACTATTTTCTACAATGTAGAATAATAGTGAAGACATCAAAACAAAGAAATAACACATATGAAATCATTTAGTAATCCCAAAAGTGTTAAACAAATCAAAATACTGTATATTTGACATTCTTCAAAGTAGCCACCCTTTTCCTTGATGACAGCTTTGCACACTCACGCTTCATAAGGAATGCTTTTTCAACAGTCTTGAAGGAGTTCCCACATATGCTGAGCACTTGTTGGCTACTTTCCCTTCACTCTGCGGTCCAACTCATCCCAAACCATCTCAATTCGGTTCAGGTCGGGTGATTGTGGAGGCCAGGTCATCTGATGCAGCACTCCATCACTCTTCTTGGTCAAATAGCCCTTACACAGCCTAGATGTATGTTTTGGGTCATTGTCTTCCTGAAAAACAAATGATAGTCCCACTAAGCGCAAACCAGATAGGATGGCGTGTCACTGCAGATTGCTGTGGTAGCATGCTGGGATAGGGGGCAGTATTTTCACTTTGGATGAATTGCGTGCCCATAGTGAACTGCATCAAACTCTGTCCTAGATTGCTAATATATGCATATTATTATTACTATTCGATAGAAAACACTCTGAAGTTTCTAAAACTGTTTGAATTATGTCTGTGAGTATAACAGAACTCATAGGGCAGGCAATCTTCCAAACAAGTTTTGAAACTCTGAAAGTTGGGGCAACTTTGACGTCATCGCCCCCTCCCTTCCCAACAAGTTATGGATCTGGAAACACTTCCTACCTTCCACTAGATGCCCTCATTCAGTAGAAAGTGTAATGGAGCATTTGCTGTGTACTTTGACCTAATGGGAGGGAAACTAGTCAGTGTCGCAAGAGAATGCCATTTTGCTGTGGCGCATTTGACTGTGAGTGCTACGGCTGTTCCAATCAGCCCCAGATGAAAACGAATGATCCAGTTGGAACGTTATTGGATATATATATGATTATAACATCCTGAAGATTGATTCTGTACTTAGTTTGACCAGTTTTTTCGACCTGGAATATATCGTTTGGAAGTTTTCATGCAAGTTATCTTGGACAAGAAGTCAGTTTTTGGGCACGTGAGCTGAAAGTGATAGCAAATGCTGCTACTTGGACACTAGTATTGGACATTATGGAACAAAACAACGATTTATTGTGGAACTAGGACTCCTTGCACTACATACTGATGAAAGATCATCAAAGGTAAGGGAATATTTATGTTGTAATTTTGTATTTCTGTTGACTCCAACATGGCGGAGAAATATTGTTACGTCTGAGCGCCGTCTCAGATTATTGCAACGTTAGGCTTTTTCCATAACGTTTAAAAAAATCTGACACAGCGATTGCATTAAGAACCAGTGTATCTTTAATTATCTGTAGAACATGTATCTTTAGTCAAAGTTTATGATGAGTATTTCTGTTATCTGGCGTAGCTTTCTATAATTCCTCCGGATATTTTGGAGGGATTTCTGAACATGGCAGTCAATGTAAACCAAGATTTGTGGATATAAATATGCATATTATCGAACAAAACATAAATGTACTGTGTAACGTGTCATATGACTGTCATCTGATGAAGATTTTCAAGACGTTAGTGATTGATTTTATTTCTAATCCTGCTTTTGTGATTTTATCTTTGGCTGGAAAAAATGGCTGCGTTTTTTCTTTGGTTTGGTGGTGGTCTAACATAAATATATGTTTTGTTTTCACTGTAAAACATTTTAAAGATCTGACATGATGGGCAGATGAACAAGGTGTTTATCTTTCATTTGAGGTATTGGACTTGTTAAAGTGTGGAAGTTAAATATTTCTAAAGAATATTTTTGATTACCCTGTGCCACCTTTTCAGCTGAACGGGGGGTGGAGTTCCCTGAGGGGAACGCCTTCCCCCAACAGGTTTTAAGAGTGCCTTGAATTCTAAATAAATCACAGACGGTCTCACCAGCAAAGCACCGCCACACCATCACACCTCCTCCATGGTTCTCGGAGGGAACCACACATTCGGAGATCATCCGTTCACCTTCTCTACATCTCAAAATGACAATGTTGTTGGATCCAAAAATCTAAAATTTGGACTCATCAGACCAAAGAACAGATTTCCATCAGTCTAATGTCCATTGCTCGTGTTTCTTGGCCCAAGCAAGTCTCTTCTTCTTATTGGTGTCCTTTTAGTAGTGCTTTCTTTGCAGCAATTTGACCATGAAGCCCTGATTCACGCAGTCTCCTTTGAACAGTTGATATTGAGATGTGTCTGTTACTTGAACTTTGTGAAGCCTTTATTTGGGCTGTAATCTGAGGTGCAGTTAACTCTAATGAACTTACCCTCTGCAGCAGACATAACTCTGCATCTTCCTTTCCTGTGGCGGTCCTCATGAGAGACAGTTTCATCATAGTGCTTGATGGCTTTTACAATTGCACTTGAAGAAACTTTCGAAAATCTAGAAATGTTCTGTGTTGACTGACCTTCATGTCTTAAAGTAATGATAGACTGTAATTTCTCTTTGCTTATTTGAGCTGTTTTTGCCATAATATGGATTTAGGGACATCTTCTGTATACCACCACTACCTTGTCACAACACTACTGACTGGCTCAAACGCATTAACCTCACTAGGGTATGTGGGACGCTAGCGTCCCATCTGGCCAACATCCAGTGAAATTGCAGAGCGCCAAATTCAAATACAGAAATACTCATTATAAAACTTCTGAAAACACAAGTATTTTTCATAGGTTTAAAGATGAACTTCTTGTGAATCCAACCACGGTGTCAGATTTCAAATAGGCTTTACGGTGAAAGCATACCCTACAATTTCTTGAGAACATCGCCCAGCAGACAAATCATTACAAACTGTAACCAGCCAAGTAGAAGAGTTACACAAGTCAGAAATAGAGAAAATTAATCGCTTATCTTTGATGATCTTCATATGGTTGCACTCAGAAGACATTCATTTACTCAATAAATGTTTGTTTTGTTCGATAAAGTCTCTCTTTATATCCAAAAACCTATGTTTTATTTGCACATTTTCTTCAGTAATCCACAGGCTCAAACGCAGTCACAACAGGCAGACAAAAAAAAAAAAAAATTGTATCCGTAAAGTTCATAGAAACATGTCACACAATGTTTATATTCAAGCCTCAGAATCAATAATATTTCAACCGGACAATAACGTCTTCAATATCAAAGGTAAACAAGAAAGGCACTCGCTCGGTCGCGCGCATGAATAAGCTCTGTGACACTGCAGGGTCAACTCATTCAGACTGCTCTTACTCCCTAATTTTTCAGAATACAAGTTTGAAACAATTTCTAAAGACCGTTGACATCTAGTGGAAGGCATAGGAACTGCAATTTGAGTCGTAAGTCAATGGATACATTGAATAGAAAACTACAACAATAAAAAAAATCCTACTTCCTGGATGGATTTTTCTCATAGTTTTGCCCGCCAAATCAGTTCTGTTATACTCACAGGCACTATTTTATTAACTGTTTTGGAAACTTTTCATTTTTTTCTATCCAAATCTACCAATTATATGCATATCCTATCTTCTGGGCCAGAGTAGCAGGCAGTTTAATTTGGGCATGCTTTTCATCCAAAATTCCAAATACTGCACCCTACCCTAGTTAAGAAGGAAAGAAATTCCACAAATTAACATTTAGCAAGGCACACCTGTTAATTGAAATGCATTCTAGGTGACTACCTCATGAAGCTGTTTGAGCGAATGCAAAGAGTGTGCAAAGCTGTCATCAAGGCAAAGGGTGGCTCCTTTAAAAAATCTCAAATATGAAATATATTTTGATTTGTTTAACACTTTTTTGGTTACTACATGATTCCGTATGTGTTTTGTCATAGTTTTGACGTCTTCACTATTATTCCGCAATTTAGAAAAGAAAAACCCTTGAATGAGTAGATGTGTCCAAACTTTTGACCGGTAGTGTATGTAGATACACTTCATACACCGACATTGCTCATCCTACTATTTCTATATTTCTTAATTCCATTCATTTACTTTTAGATTTGTGTGTATTTTTTTGTATTGTTAGATATTACTTCAATGTTCGATCTAGGAACACAAGCATTTCACTACACCCGCAATAACATCTGCTAAATATGCGTATGGAACCAAACAAATCTGATTTGATTTGGTATAAGCATTGAGTCATTTTACTTTCAGTATATTATTATTGATTCCTTATGTTTTGGTTACAAATCAATGTGAAATTCAACCTGCATTACTTCATCACTATCAGCACTATGGATATTTTAGGATTTGTTTAACAGTCTGTTTTAAAATAACTCCCCCTCAATTTTAATCACAGATGATGTTGTGTTTGCAGTAGAGCTAGGCTTTCATTAGCCCCTCAGGCAATGCTGCTGGCAGGCCCCATTGGCGGCACGAGAAAGGAGCAGGCTCTATGGCGCGGACGGGGCTGAAAGAGAAAGCCAGAGAAGAGGCGTAGAGGCAGGGCCAGTGGGGCACCTCTTCACTCTCTCCACACTTCTGCTGTCATGCTCTTTGTGTGGGGAGCATAACTCAGACCCTAGGCTGCAGGCTCCCAGGTAACTGGAGTCAGTGGGGAGCCTGGCTGGGGCCCGCAGAGACTGGCTTTTGTTCACTCCAGAAGAATCAGGCTACCTCACTTTTATCAGGCACCCCCAACATCAGTCAAACATATGAGGCAACGACTTTAAGGGAACTTTGTTTGTCTTTGCACATAAGGGGCCTTATTGATTTCCCTTGATCATATGCTATTTTATTGATTTCCCTTGATCATATGCTGTCTTATTGATTTCACTTGATCATATGCTGTCTTATTGATTTCCCTTGATCATATGCTGTTTTCATAATTTCCCTTGATAATATACTGTCTTATTGATTTCCCTTGATCATATGCTGTCTTATTGATTTCCCTTGATCATATGCTGTTTTCATAATTTCCCTTGATAATATACTGTCTTATTGATTTCCCTTGATCATATGCTGTCTTATTGATTTCCCTTGATCATATGCTGTTTTCATAATTTCCCTTGATCATATACTGTCTTATTGATTTCCCTTGATCATATGTTGCCTTATTGATTTCCCTTGATCATATGCTGTTTTCATAATTTCCCTTGATCATATGCTGTCTTATTGATTTCCCTTGATCATATACTGTCTTATTGATTTCCCTTGATCATATGCTGTTTTCATAATTTCCCTTGATCATATGCTGTCTTATTGATTTCCCTTGATCATATGCTGTCTTATTGATTTCCCTTGATCATAAGCTGTTTTCATAATTTCCCTTGATCATATACTGTCTTATTGATTTCCCTTGATCATATACTGTCTTATTGATTTCCCTTGATCATATACTGTCTTATTGATTTCCCTTGATCATATGTTGTCTTATTGATTTCCCTTGATCATATACTGTCTTATTGATTTCCCTTGATCATATGTTGTCTTATTGATTTCCTTTGATCATATGCTTTCTTATTGATTTCCCTTGATCATATGCTGTTTTCATAATTTCCCTTGATCATATACTGTCTTATTGATTTCCCTTGATCATATACTGTCTTATTGATTTCCCTTGATCATATACTGTCTTATTGATTTCCCTTGATCATATGTTGTCTGATTGATTTCCCTTGATCATATGTTGCCTTATTGATGTTTTGATGGATAAGTTTAACACTTTTAATTTGTGAAATGCCAATTTTCAAATGTACCCATCTACAGAAAAACTTTGATTAGTTATGATATGAAAAGTTAATTTGATAATAGATCACGAGAAAGAAAACTACTGTAGTTGAGAACTGTCAAGGAGGGATCAAAGTTATACTGTAGCTGCAATGTCAAACCCTTGAAGACAATGTACTGATAATGTTTAATATTTTTATTTAATCAGAGACATTTCATGTTGTTTTGATAATGTTATCATATTCTATCAAGAAAATAAAAAACATCTAATAATAATTAGGAAGTGCTTATATAGTTCTTTTTCACTCTGGGAAACCTGTACAGGTGTGAAATTGAAATGCTTTTTTTGCTTATCTCACTCCCCCTGACACACCCTCGGAGAGTGGGGTCACAGCCAGGGGATCAACCATTACTGACGGCGACCTTGGAGCAATAAGGGTTAATTGCCTTGCTTAAGGGCAGAATGACAGATTTGAACTTTTCGGCCCAACGCTCCTAACCACCAGGCGACCTGCTGCTCCGCGATGACAGGGTACAAGTTGCTTTTCAGTTTTCTGCAATGACAAGGCAGCACTTTGTTTGGTAAAATGACTCATACCTTCTCATTTAATTTCATTGACTGATCAAATGAATGTAAAAAATCTTATCCCCTGGTTTCAAAGCATATAGAAAACACAATTGAATAAACAAAGACGAAGCATGTTAAATGTTTGGTATCAAGCTGTGTTTTTTAAATGTTTGTTTTCATCACTTCGCCTTGTAATTACCTTTGCCTTAATTCACATCAAGCAATTCTATATTCTTTTTCACATTTCACATTTGAAAGTGCAAAATAACTTTTCCTTTCCCTCACGTATAATGAAACCTGAACTTCTAAAGAAAGAGACACTCCAACATCACTGTTTTCTAAAGAAAGAGAAACTCCAACATCACTGTTTTCTAAAGAAAGAGACACTCCAACATCACTGTTTTCTAAAGAAAGAGACACTCCAACATCACTGTTTTCTAAAGAAAGAGAAACTCCAACATCACTGTTTTCTAAAGAAAGAGAAACATTTGCTCAATGATTTATCACTGATGGCCGGACTGACTGGTTAAGTGCCATCACTTGATGTTAATGGGAGTTGTCCTGTCCGTAGTCCAATTTTAACACCTCATTAGGGGGGGGTGAGAATAATTGACCCAGAAGCCATAAGGGCCTGACTACATGGGCTTTGGGTCTGGCCAACACAGAGAAACAGTGGTGGAGTGGTCAGTGCGGACCTATAACCCCTGTCTGTTAGGCTGACCATCAGGTCAACAGTTGGTCCACAGAGCCCAAGTGGCTGGCCTTTCTGCAAGTGTCAGGAGGCGCTCCCTGAGATTATGCCAGGATAATTAAGCAGTGTCTGCAGGTCAATGTAGACAAATAAATCATACTGATAGTTTAAACAATGCCCCTGATTGAACAAAAACAAGGGAGCCGTCCCATGCCTCTTACTGCCTCACTTGAGTTCCACCAGGGCGCTTCACATTACATCCCCAAAAGCAGCAAGTGGAAGCTTTGTGAAGGATCAAAAGCTGTGCAAAGAGACATGGGTTTTAATTGTTCAGCTTTATTTTTAAGATAAAGGCGGACTGGGCCTCAATTTAACCTGTCTTTATTAAAGAGCTGAACAGAATGGGCTGACGGAATGGGCTGACAGAATGGCTTAACAGAATGGGCTAACAGAATGGGCTAACAGAATGCTAATTGGCAGAGAAACGCAAAGAATGATGAAAGTGATGTGGATTACTATGTCAGAGTAGATATGGGTTTTGATCAGGTTGCACATGGGCAATTACATGTTAACAGAATTACACTTGGACTTTTTTTTTTAACTTTGAAATGTATGCCAAAAAAATCCCATTGATTTCAAAATATAACAAACCATACAAGTCTACTTACACACAAGGACTACTTTGCGAACATTTCACAAAAACAAATTTAGTGGAAGAACTGTGCAGTTGCAAATTTAGGTAACGGAATTACGGTAAAATCTCAGGTTTTTATGCGACCACGTTTTCCAAATTCTGTTGAATATCTTATCCTAATGAAGATTCATAGATGTCTGCAGAAAGAATGGAGTGTCAGCTATGACATGAAACGTGGTTATTGAACTACAGTAAGTGACGTGGAATTACACCCGGGAACAGAATTATGGTAACGCAATTCCATCATGGCTCCCTGATTAGTACTACAAAGAAACGCATAATTATGCCTATGAAAGTCATGCTCCTTATGTTTTACCTTATGTTTTACATCAGTGCAGCACAGCAGAGAACAGAGCAGCACAATACAGCAGAGCACAGCAGAGTACAATGCAGTACAATACAGCACAGCAGAGTATGGTAGAGGACAATGCAGTACAATACAGCACAGCAGAGTATGTTAGAGTACAATGCAGTACAATACAGCACAGCAGAGTATGGTAGAGTACAGTGCAGTACAATATAGCACAGCAGAGTACAATGCAGTACAATACAGCACAGCAGAGTATGGTAGAGGACAATGCAGTACAATACAGCACAGCAGAGTATGTTAGAGTACAATGCAGTACAATACAGCACAGCAGAGTATGGTAGAGGACAATGCAGTACAATACAGGACAGCAGAGTATGGTAGAGTACAATGCAGTACAATACAGCACAGCAGAGTATGGTAGAGTACAGTGCAGTACAATATAGCACAGCAGAGTACAATGCAGTACAATACAGCAGAGCAGAGTATGGTAGAGTACAATACAGCACAGCAGAGTATGGTAGAGTAGAGTACAGTGCAGTACAATATAGCACAGCAGAGTACAATGCAGTACAATACAGCACAGCAGAGTATGGTAGAGTACAATGCAGTACAATATAGCACAGCAGAGTACAATGCAGTACAATACAGCACAGCAGAGTATGGTAGGGGACAGTGCAGTACAATATAGCACAGCAGAGCACAGTAGAGGACAGTGCAGTACAATACAGCACAGCAGAGCACAGTAGAGGACAGTGCAGTACAATACAGCACAGCAGAGTATGGGAGAGGACAGTGCAGTACAATACAGCACAGCAGAGTATGGTAGAGTACAATGCAGTACAATACAGCACAGCAGAGTATGGTAGAGTACAGTGCAGTACAATATAGCACAGCAGAGTACAATGCAGTACAATACAGCAGAGCAGAGTATGGTAGAGTACAATACAGCACAGCAGAGTATGGTAGAGTAGAGTACAGTGCAGTACAATATAGCACAGCAGAGTACAATGCAGTACAATACAGCACAGCAGAGTATGGTAGAGTACAATGCAGTACAATATAGCACAGCAGAGTACAATGCAGTACAATACAGCACAGCAGAGTATGGTAGGGGACAGTGCAGTACAATATAGCACAGCAGAGCACAGTAGAGGACAGTGCAGTACAATACAGCACAGCAGAGCACAGTAGAGGACAGTGCAGTACAATACAGCACAGCAGAGCACAATAGGGGACAGTGCAGTACAATACAGCACAGCAGAGGACAGTGCAGTACAATACAGCACAGCAGAGCACAGTAGAGGACAGTGCAGTACAATACAGCAAAGCAGAGTATGGTAGAGGACAGTGCAGTACAATACAGCACAGCAGAGTATAGTAGAGGACAGTGCAGAACAATACAGCACATCAGAGTATGGTAGAGTACAATGCAGTACAATACAATACAGCACAGCAGAGTATGGTAGGGAACAGTGCAGTACAATACAGCACAGCAGAGCACAGTAGAGGACAGTGCAGTACAATGCAGCACAGCAGAGCACAGTAGAGGACAGTGCAGTACAATACAGCACAGCAGAGTATGGGAGAGGACAGTGCAGTACAATACAGCACAGTAGAGGACAGTGCAGTACAATACAGCACAGCAGAGTATGGTAGAGGACAGTGCAGTACAATACAGCACAGCAGAGTACAGTAGAGGGCAGTACAATACAGCACAGCAGAGTATGGTAGAGGACAGTGCAGTACAATACAGCACAGCAGAGTACAGTAGAGGGCAGTACAATACAGCACAGCAGAGTATAGTAGAGGACAGTGCAGTACAATACAGCACAGCAGAGTATAGTAGAGGACAGTGCAGTACAATACAGCACAGCAGAGTATGGTAGAGGACAATGCAGTACAATACAGCACAGCAGAGTATGGTAGAGTACAATGCAGTACAATACAGCACAGCATAGTATGGTAGAGTACAGTGTAGTACAATATAGCACAGCAGAGTATGGTAGGGTACAGTGCAGTACAATACAGCACAGCAGAGCACAGAGGACCGTGCAGTACAATACAGCACAGCAGAGCACAGTAGGGGACAGTGGAGTACAATACAGCACAGCAGAGTACGGTAGAGGACAGTGCAGTACAATACAGCACAGCAGTGCACAGTAGAGGACAGTGCAGTACAATACAGCACAGCAGAGCACAGAAGAGGACAGTGCAGTACAATACAGCACAGAAGAGTATGTTAGAGGACAGTGCAGTACAATACAGCACAGCAGAGCACAGTAGAGGACAGTGCAGTACAATACAGCACAGCAGAGTATAGTAGAGGACAGTGCAGTACAATACAGCACAGTAGAGTATGGTAGAGTACAATGCAGTACAATACAATACAGCACAGCAGAGTATGGTAGGGAACAGTGCAGTACAATACAGCACAGCAGAGCACAGTAGAGGACAGTGCAGTACAATACAGCACAGCAGGGTATGGTAGGGAACAGTGCAGTACAATACAGCACAGCAGAGTACAATGCAGTACAATACAATACAGCACAGCAGGGTATGGTAGGGAACAGTGCAGTACAATACAGCACAGCAGAGCACAGTAGAGGACAGTGCAGTACAATACAGCACAGCAGGGTATGGTAGGGAACAGTGCAGTACAATACAGCACAGCAGGGTATGGTAGGGAACAGTGCAGTACAATACAGCACAGCAGAGCACAGTAGAGGACAGTGCAGTACAATACAGCACAGCAGAGCAAAGTAGAGGACAGTGCAGTACAATACAGCACAGCAGAGTATGGTAGAGGACAGTGCAGTACAATACAGCACAGTAGAGGACAGTGCAGTACAATACAGCAAAGCAGAGTATAGTAGAGGAAAGTACAATATAGCACAGCAGAGTATAGTAGAGGACAGTGCAGTACAATACAGCACAGCAGAGTATGGTAGAGGACAGTGCAGTACAATACAGCACAGTAGAGGACAGTGCAGTACAATACAGCAAAGCAGAGTATAGTAGAGGAAAGTACAATATAGCACAGCAGAGTATGGTAGAGGACAGTGCAGTACAATACAGCACAGCAGAGTATAGTAGAGGACAGTGCAGTACAATACAGCACAGCAGAGTATGGTAGAGGACAGTGCAGTACAATACAGCAAAGCAGAGTATAGTAGAGGACAGTGCAGTACAATACAGCACAGCAGAGTATGGTAGAGGACAGTGCAGTACAATACAGCACAGCAGAGTATGGTAGAGGACAGTGCAGTACAATACAGCACAGCAGAGTATAGTAGAGGACAGTGCAGTACAATACAGCAAAGCAGAGTATGTTAGAGTACAATGCAGTACAATACAGCACAGCAGAGTATAGTAGAGGACAGTGCAGTACAATACAGCAAAGCAGAGTATGGTAGAGGACAGTGCAGTACAATACAGCACAGCAGAGTATGGTAGAGGACAGTGCAGTACAATACAGCACAGCAGAGTATGGTAGAGGACAGTGCAGTACAATACAGCAAAGCAGAGTATGGTAGAGGACAGTGCAGTACAATACAGCAAAGCAGAGTATGGTAGAGGACAGTGCAGTACAATACAGCAAAGCAGAGTATGGTAGAGGACAGTGCAGTACAATACAGCACAGCAGAGTATAGTAGAGGACAGTGCAGTACAATACAGCACAGTAGAGTATGGTAGAGGACAATGCAGTACAATACAGCACAGCAGAGTATGGTAGGGTACAGTGCAGTACAATACAGCACAGCAGAGTAAGGTAGGGGACAGTGCAGTACAATACAGCACAGCAGAGCACAGAGGACCGTGCAGTACAATACAGCACAGCAGAGTATGGTAGAGGACAATGCAGTACAATACAGCACAGCAGAGCACAGTAGAGGACAGTGCAGTACAATACAGAAAATATTTTTGGGCCTTTCTCTGACACCGTCTAGTATATACAGTATTCTAACGATGATTGGGTTCTGTACTTCATAAATCTCCTTCTCGACCATACAATCTCCCTCTCGACCATATTCTAAAGATTTGTGGGTTCTGTACTTCATATATGTACTTCATATCATATTGGGTTAGGTCTCGGTGCCACTTGTGAATGTCAGTCTGAGACTCAGACACTGGCGGATGTTCTGCCACATAAGGGTTATCTATGGTTCAGTCCAAAGAGCTCTCAACCTGTGGCTGTCAAGGGTTAAATATGGTTCAGTCCAAAGAGCTCTCAATGCTTGCAGTTGTTTAAAAAATGAGATATGTGGGCTCTATATCTTTTAATATGGAGGAAAAAGAAACGCACACCTGATTAGGTGAGGTGCTTGCTAGCGGAGTAGAACACTTGAAAAAGAAAAGGAGAATTGCACACTCTATAGGAGCTGAGATGCAATAATTTAGTAACCTAACAACCAACGTTTCATCAGACAAGCTGTCTTCATCAGGGTAGAATGACAAACACTGCGGGTCACTAGTTTATAAAGTGTCAAAGGACACACACAGGTGTCTGTAATCATGGCCTGGTGTGGCCTGGTATCATTGGTTACTTCTCAGATATTATAAGAACATAAAAAACATATGGATAGCATACGATCATAGATACAATTTGGCTACATAAACCTACAAACATTTACTGTCATGACTTCCTCCTAAGTCGGCCCTTCTTCTTGTTCGGGTGGTGTTCAGCGGTAGACATCACAGGCTTTCTAGTCACCATCGATCCATGTTTCAGTTTAGTTTTGTTTTGTCTGTATTGCACACACACCTGGTTTCTATTACATATCACATTCCTTATTTAACCCTCTGGCATACATTCCTGTTCCTGTCTGTGATTGTTTATGTCGTTAATTGTTGTGTTTTGTGCTAGTGTTTTTTGTATGTTCCCATTTGGAATTTTGCTTGATATTTTGAGTAAACTCAGTTATGTTACTCCTCTGGTCATCCTGGCATCGGTCGGACGGTGCGCTGCCTTGCTGGGAAGTACTGGTGGCCCACTTTAGGGTTTATGTTTCCTCCTGTTCGGTATGCGCACAGTGCAAGGCACCGATACACTTGCCCAGAGGGAAATTACAACCCCTTCCTGTTCCACAACGACCGTGGTCACACCTATCGGTGGATTTCGTGACGGATCTTCCCCTGTCGCGGGGTAACACCACGATCCTGGTCGTTGTGGATCGGTTTTCTAAGTCCTGCCGCCTTCTTCCTTTGCCCGGTCTCCCTACAGCTCTACAAACTGCGGAGGCCCTGTTCACCCACGTATTCCGGCACTACGGGGTGCCTGAGGATATCGTTTTTGATCGGGGTCCCCAATTCACGTCTAGTCTGGAGGGTGTTTATGGAACGTCTGGGGGTCTCGGTCAGCCTTTCCTTAGGTTTCCACCCCGAGAGTAACGGGCAGGTGGAAAGAGTCAACCAGGATGTGGGTAGGTTTCTGCGGTCCTATTGCCAGGACCGGCCGGGGGAGTGGGGGGTTTACATCCCCTGGGCGGAGATGGCCCAAAACTCCCTCCGCCACTCCTCTACCAACCTATCACCATTTCAGTGTGTGCTAGGTTATCAGCCGGTCCTGGCACCATGGCATCAGAGCCAGATCGAGGCTCCTGCGGTGGATGAATGGTTTCGGCACTCAGAGGAGACATGGAACGCTGCCCATGTGCGGCTACAAAGGGCCGTCAGGAGGCAAAAGGCGAGTGCTGACCGCTACCGCAGTGAGGCCCCAGTGTATGCACCGGGGGATCGGGTCTGGCTCTCGACCCTTCACCTGGCCCTTCACCTGCCCTGCCGGAAGCTGGGTCCGCAATTTGTGGGGCCATTTAAAGTCCTGAGGAGACTGAACAAGGTTTGTTATAGGTTACAACTCCCCCCTGATTATCACATTAACCCCTCGTTCCATGTGTCTCTCCTCAGGCCGGTGGTGGCTGGTCCACTCCAGCAGTCTGAGGTGCGGGAACCTCTCTGGACATCGGGGTCCCGGCGTATACCGTACGAGCCATCATGGACTCAAGGCGTCGGGCAAGGGGCCTTCAGTACCTAGTGGAGTGGGAGGGGTACGGCCTGGAGGAGAGATGCTGGGTTGCTGGTGCTGGGATGCTGGGATGCTGGTGGAGGACATCCTAGATCCTTCAATGCTACAGGAGTTTCACCGTCTCCACCCGGATCGCCCTGCATCCCGTCCTCCGGGTCGTCCCAGAGGCCGGTGTCGGCGCGCTGCTGGAGCCGTGCGTCAAGGGGGGGGGGGGTACTGTCACGACTTCCGCCGAAGTCGGCCTTTCTCCTTGTTCGGGTGGTGTTCGGCGGTCGACGTCATCGGCTTTCTAGTCACCATCGATCCATGTTTCAGTTTCGTTTTGTTTTGTCTGTATTACACACACACCTGGTTTCTATTACATATCACTTTCCTTATTTAACCCTCTGGCATACATTTCTGTTCTGTCAGTGATTGTTTATGTTGTTAGTGGTTGTGTTTTGTGCTAGTGTTTTTTGTATGTTCCTATTTGGAATTTTGCTTGATATTTTGAGTAAACTCGGTTATGTTACTCAATACCTGTGTCCTGCGCCTGACTCCGCTATAACTCTGCACCTAATCGCTGACAATTTACAATAGCAAAATCACAATAATCACAAGAATGGTGTCAGATCAAAGTCTACGTTGAGACCGAAGGGAGCAAGGGTCTTTCAATTAAAGATCCAGGCAGCCTCTTGTTTTAACAATAAATTGTCGAGGTCACCCCCTCTCCTAGGGAGGGTGACATATTCAATGCCAATATTACATAGGGATTAAATCGAGTGGTTCGCTTCCAAAAAGTGGGCCGCAACTGGGTAAGTCGGGTTTTCGCACCTAATGGTGCTACAATGCTCCGAGATTCGTACTTTTAATTTGCCCTTTGTTTTACCCACATCATTTTTACCACAAGGACAAGTTATAAGATAAATAACTGCCTTAGGGGAACACGTGATAACACCTTTGACTGGGATCTGTTTCCCTGTGTGGGGGTGTTTGAAGGATCTACATTTGTAAGTGCCATTGCATTGAGTGCAGCCATTACCCGTGTAGTTTCCATCCAAATTGATGTTGTGCAGGGATATTTTGGGGTGGTAAATCAGAGTTTACCAATTGATCTCTGAGATTTATGCCCTGCAGAAATCAGTCAGAAAATTGACAATACTAGCGCCGTAACACATTTCCTACAGCTGAACTTCCTGCTTGAACATTGAATTAAAAAAACACTTAAAGTCCTTGTTTCCGAGAAATGTATCAACTGGTCATCAAAGAAAGCGCTAAAAGTGAGGGGTAATCTTCAATATGATGTTGGGGAAATAAACATTACAAGTTTTCTAAACCTCACTGAAAAGGCCAAGAGCGGTGTTTGTGTGTTGAGATTCATAATTTAACTGGTCGGTATAACTAACATTCAATTTAAGGGCTTTGAGTAACCCTCAAACATCCAATCAATACACATTCTTGAAATGACTACCATTTTAAGAGAAGGGAGCAGACGGTCTGAATCTTCGGTTTAGCCCCCGATCAAGAATGAGACATTCCAATATCAACAGAATGCAGTATTACATGATAGTGGAAACTGTCTGCGGATTTGTAAAGTAACTGCCTACTGAACTGATAGTATGCCACAAGGTTTTGTGAGTCTGTGCTTGGGCAACAGTTTCTACAGTTTCAGGAAGTAAAAAACATGAACTGAAAATAGTTCCACATAAAAAAAACACCTTGGCAGTAGGTACTGTCCAAGAATACAATCCAATTATAAACATGTTGAGGTGAGTTTCCCACATAATCACTATGATATCTGTTGTGGACTGTGCTACATCTCTAGAGCTGAGTGAGGGCTGAGACTGGAGACATAGGAGACATGTCACTCAGAGCCAGACTGGATGTTTCCTTCCTCTGCTCTGCTGCCACAGAGGGCACAATCTCCATTCATAACAGTGACAAAGTGTCCTTTGGGCCATTCCCACTATAATAAAATACACTTAAAGCCACCACTGCCAGGTACATCAGCATAGAGACCCGGGGCCAGTTGGGAATGGGCCTGGAAAAACCGAGGGGTGGTGTTAGTTCTACGGCTACACTGAGCTGAGGCTCACCTTTGACATGACCCGCTGAATGGGAGTTTGTTTTATGATTTCCACTGTTCATCTTTGCAAGGAGGAAATCAAACATCAGTAAACAGGGCGGCTGGAGGTTCATAGCTGGCGGAGAGGCCAGGGTCCTCGCTTCAGTTGTGATCACATGAGAATCATCTGTTTTGAGTCTTTGTAGTGAAAGTGGAATAAAAAAATGACAAGGAAATATTTTAAAAGGAGAAGAGTAATGAAGTGGAAAACACTGTACCAGTCGATCAGGGCCTCACCAACAAGTATCTACATGTCTAACTCACACCAGGATTTCAGATTATCATGAAAATAAAAAATGTAACATCAGGAGCAAAATCATATTGTGATTGCAAAAATAATCAGACCTAATGTACACAATAAAAACAACGTGCTCCGTGTAGATACTGTTTAGCAGGTCCCTGATGCTCAATGTAGGTACTGTGTAACAGGCCTTTAATGCTCAATGTAGGTATTGTGTAACAGGACCTTAATGTTTAATGTAGGTACAGTGTAACAGGCATTTAAATCTTAATGTAGGTACTGTGAAACAGGCCTTTAATGCTAAATGTAGGTATTGGTAACAGGACCTTAATGCTCAATGTAGGCACTGTGTAACAGGCCCCTTTTGCACCATGTAGGTATTGCGTAACAGGACCTTAATGCTCAATGTAGGCACTGTGTAACAGGCCCCTTTTGCACCATGTAGGTATTGCGTAACAGGCCCCTAATGCTAAATGTAGGTATTGTGTAACAGGCCCCTACTGCTAAATGTAGGTACTGTGTAACAGGCCACTAATGCGCAATGTAGGTAATGTATAACAGGCCCCTAATGCGCAATGTAGGTCTATTGTAACAGGCCCCTAATGCTCAATGTAGGTCATGTATAACAGGCGCCTAATGCTAAATGTAGGTATTGTGTAACAGAACCCCAATGCTCAATGTAGGTATTTTGTAACAGGCCCCAAATGCTCAATGTAGGTACTGCATATCAGTTCCCTTAAGGTCAATGTAGGAACTGTGTCACAGGCCCCTAATGCTCAAAGTAGGCACTGTGTAACAGGCCCCCAATGCTCAATGTAGGTACTGTGTAGCATGCTCCTAATGCTCAATGTATTTATTGTGTATCAGGCCCCCAATGCTCAATGTAGGTACTGTGTAACAGGCCCCAAATGTTCAATGTAGGTATTATGTAACAGGCCCCAAATGCTCAATGTAGGTATTATGTAACAGGCCCCAATACTTAAAGTAGGTATTGTGTAACAGGCCCTAATACTTAAAGTAGGTATTGTGTAACAGGCCCCAATACTTAAAGTAGGTATTGTGTAACAGGCCCCAATACTTAATGTAGGTATTATGTAACAGGCCCCAATACTTAAAGTAGGTATTGTGTAACAGGCCCTAATACTTAAAGTAGGTATTGTGTAACAGAAACCCAATACTTAATGTAGGTGTTGTGTAACAGGCCCCAAATGCTCAATGTAGGTATTATGTAACAGGCCCCAATACTTAAAGTAGGTATTGTGTAACAGGCCCTAATACTTAAAGTAGGTATTGTGTAACAGAAACCCAATACTTAATGTAGGTGTTGTGTAACAGGCCCCAAAACTGTCACACCCTGACCATAGTTTACTTTGTATGTTTCTATGTTTTGGTTGGTCAGGGTGTGATCTGAGTGGGCATTCTATATTACATGTCTAGTTTGTCCAGTTCTATGTTTGGCCTGATATGGTTCTCAATCAGAGGCAGGTGTTCGTCATTGTCTCTGATTGGGAACCATATTTAGGTAGCCTGGGCTTCACTGTGTGTTTGTGGGTGATTGTTCCTGTCTATGTGTTTTCACCAGATAGGGCTGTTTAGGTTTTCGTTAAGTTCATCACGTTCTTTATTTTGTAGTGTTTGTATTGATTCGTGTTTTACGTTTGTTCATTAAAACATGGATCGCAATCTACACGCTGCATTTTGGTCCGACTCTCCTTCTCATATAGAAAACCGTTACAGAATCACCCACCACCAACGGACCAAGCAGCGTGTCAACAGGCAGCAACAGCAGCGAAAAGAGGAGATACATAGTAAGGATTTCTGGACATGGGAGGAAATCCTCGACGGGAGAGGACCCTGGGCTAAACCAGGGGAGTGTAGCCGCACCAAGGTGCAGCAGGAGAAGGAACAGAGGCAGCAGCAGCAGGAGCAGCTGCAGTGGGAGAGGCTGCACCACCTGGAGAAATGGACATGGGAGGAAGAACTGGACGGTAAAGGACCCTGGGCTCAGCCTGGAGAATATCGCCGCCCCAAGGAAGAACTGGAGGCGGCGAAAGCTGAGAGGCGCAGATATGAGGAGGCAGCACGACGTAGCGGATGGAAGCCTGAGAGGCACCCCCAAAAATTTCTTGGGGGGGGGGCTAACAGGGAGTATGGCTACGCCAGGTAGGAGACCTGGGCAGACTCCCTGTGCTTACCGGGGGGCTAGAGAGACCGGACAGGTATATTCCAGCTCCGCGTGTCGGCCGGGCTAGATTAAGCGTCGAGCCTAATGCCATGAAGCCGGCTCTACGCAGCTGGTCCCCAGTGCGTCTCCTTGGGCCGGCTTACATGGCACCAGCCTTGCGCTCGGTGTCTCCGGTTCGCCTGCATAGTCCAGTGCGGGCTATTCCACCTCGCCGCACTGGCAGGGCGACCGTGAGCATTCAACCAGGTAAGGTTGGGCAGGCTCGGTGCTCAAGAGCTCCAGTGCGCCTGCACGGTCCGGTTTTTCCAGTACCACCTCCACACCCCAGCCCTCCGGTAGCAGCTCCCCGCACCAGGCTTCCTGTGCGTGTCCTTGGCCCAGTACCACCAGTGCCAGCACCACGCATCAGGCCTACAGTGCGCCTCGCCTGTCCAGCGCTGTCGGAGCCTTCCTTCTCTCCAGCGCTGTCGGAGTCTCCCGCCTGTTCAGCGCTGCCAGAGCCTTCCTCCTCTTCAGCGCTGTCGGAGTCTCCCGCCTGTTTAGCGCTGTCAGAGCTTTCCGCCTCTACAGCGCTGCCGGAGTCTCCTGCCTGTTCGGAACTGCCAGTCTGCAAGGAGCTGCCAGTCTGCAAGGAGCTGCCAGTCTGCAAGGAGCTGCCAGTCTGCATAGAGCTGCCAGTCTGCAAGGAGCTGCCAGTCTCCAAGGAGCCGCCAGAGCTGCCAGTCTGCAGGATGCCGCCAAAGCTGCCAGTTTGCAAGGAGCCGCCAGAGCTGCCAGTCTGCAAGGAGCCGCCAGAGCTGCCAGTCAGCATGGAGCAGCCAGAGCCGCCAGTCAGCATGGAGCAGCCAGGGCCGCCAGTCAGCATGGAGCAGCCAGGGCCGCCAGTCAGCATGGAGCAGCCAGGGCCGCCAGTCAGCATGGAGCAGCCAGAGCAGCCAGTCAGCATGGAGCAGCCAGTCAGCATGGAGCAGCCAGAGCTGCCAGTCAGCAAGGAGCAGCCAGAGCTGTCAGTCAGCAAGGAGCAGCCAGAGCTGTCAGTCAGCATGGAGCAGCCAGAGCTGTCAGTCAGCATGGAGCAGCCAGAGCTGTCAGTCAGCATGGAGCAGACAGTCAGCATGGAGCAGCCAGAGCTGCCAGTCAGCATGGAGCAGTCAGTCAGCATGGAGCAGCCAGAGCTGCCAGTCGACCAGACTCTTCCAGATCTGCCAGTCGACCAGACTCTTCCAGATCTGCCAGTCGACCAGACTCTTCCAGATCTGCCAGTCGACCAGACTCTTCCAGATCTGCCAGTCGACCAGACTCTTCCAGATCTGCCAGTCGACCAGACTCTTCCAGATCTGCCAGTCGACCAGACTCTTCCAGATTCTCCAGTCAGCCAGGATCTGCTAGATCCAACTACCTGCCTGGGCTTCCTCTCAGTGCTGAGCTTCCTCTCAGTGCTAAGCTACCCATCTGTCCCGAGCTACCGCTGTCCCGAGCTGCCCCTCTGTCCCGAGCGGTCATTAAGGAGGGTAACCTATCTAGGGACGCTAAGGAGGTGGACTAAGACTATTATGGAGTGGGGTCCACGTCCAGCGCCAGAGCCGCCACCGCGGACAGATGCCCACCCAGACCCTCCCCTATAGGTTCAGGTTTTGCGGCCGGAGTCCGCACCTTGGGGGGGGGGGGGGGGGGGGGGGGGGGGTGTACTGTCACACCCTGACCATAGTTTACTTTGTATATTTCTATGTTTTGGTTGGTCAGGGTGTGATCTGAGTGGGCATTCTATGTTACATGTCTAGTTTGTCCAGTTCTATGTTTGGCCTGATATGGTTCTCAATCAGAGGCAGGTGTTCGTCATTGTCTCTGATTGGGAACCATATTTAGGTAGCCTGGGTTTCACTGTGTGTTTGTGGGTGATTGTTCCTGTCTATGTGTTTTCACCAGATAGGGCTGTTTAGGTTTTCGTTACGTTCATCACGTTCTTTATTTTGTAGTGTTTGTATGTTTTACGTTTGTTCATTAAAACATGGATCGCAATCTACACGCTGCATTTTGGTCCGACTCTCCTTCTCATATAGAAAACCGTTACAAAAACTTAATGTAGGTATTTTGTAACAGGCCCCCAATGTCCAATGTAGGTCCCGTGTAACAGGCCCTTAATGCTCCATGTAGGTATTGTTTAACAGGCCCTTAATGCTCAATGTAGGTATTTTGTAACAGGACCCTAATGCTCAATGTAGGTATTTTGTCAAATGCCCCTGATGCTCAATGTAGGTACTGTGTAGCAGGCCAATTGTTAGACAAAGGAGAAGTGGGGTTCGACTAAGATGTCACTACAGAGTTAATAATTATAACAATTGAAATGCTAATCCTTTACACATGAATGCTCACTCATTCGGGAACAATTGCAATCAATATATATATTCATGCTCAGTGTGTCGTCTTGATCGCTGGTGAAAAGTCTTTATTTTGTAGAATTGTCCGTCTCTCTCCCTCTCTCTCTCTGTCTTGGTTAGAGGGGACAGTTCAAAGTGACATTCGTTATAGGATGGATGTTTCGGCGGTTGTCGTTCTTCCCGTTCAATGATACCGAATTCCTAGCTGCAGACTAGTAATCAATATCAAAGACTTGTTCTTATTCTGTCGGTATCGATAGTCTAAGAGTTTAACCACATGGTATGGTTAAAAGATTCAGCAATGGTCTACAACCTTTGTTCCCCTCCTAATGGAGAAAAACATGGTCTGGTGATTATTTCTCAAAGTTTCAAAAAGTCCTTACGGCGAAAGCATACCATGCGATTATCTGAGGACAGCGCCCCGCTAACAAAAGCATGCAAACATTTTCCAGCCAAGTATAGGAGTCACGAAAGTCAGAAATAGTGATAAAACTAATCACTTACCTTTGATGATCTTCATATGGTTGCACTAACAAGACTCCCTGTTACACAATAAACATTTGTTTTGTTCGATAAAGTCCCTCTTTATGTCCCAAAAACTCTGTTTTGTTGGCGCGTTTTGTTCAGTAATCCACTGGCTAAAGGGCGGTCAAAACATGCAGATGAATACATCCTAATAGTACCAGTACAGTTTGTCGAAACATGTCAAACGATGTTTATAATTAATCCTCAGGTTGTCTACTGTCTAAATAATCAATAATATTTCAACCAGAAAATAGTGTTTTCAATATAAAGGAAAAACAACGATCGGTCATGCGCGCAAGCAGCTCTGCATTCTTCCCCTGTCCTCTGACCAAAAGGTATTTTTACTCTTAATTTTTCAAAATACAAGCCTGAAAGCATGTCTAAAGACTGTTGACATCTAGTGGAAGCCATAGGAACTGCAATCTAGGTCCTAACCCATAGCATAGTCAGTAGGCGTTCAATGGAAAACAACTCACATCAAAAATATCCCACTTCCTGGATGGACTTTCCTCTGGTTTTCACCTGCCATATCAGTTCTGTTAAACTCACAGACTTTATTTTAACAGTTTTCGAAACTTCAGAATGTTTTCTATCCAATACTACCGTGCATATAGATATCCTAGCTTCTGGGCCTGAGTTTCCTCTGGGCCTGAGTTTACTTTGGGCACGTTTGTCATCCAAACTTCAAAATACTGTCCCCTACACAAGATAGGTTTTAAATACATGTTTTTATGATTTCATCATACAGTGTAAATTACTTTTTAAACACCAACAATTTCTCATTAAATAAAGGATTGTTGGAGTTCCTAATGAGAGAGGTGTGAACAAAGCAGTCTGTAGTCAGGCAGATCATTATGACAGGAAGGAATGTTGTTTTATTTGTTTCCTTTTCTCAGAAACCAATATGTCTGTCAACAGAGAGCACAGGGACAATGGAAGGGGGAAAGGGATGCTTTTGGCTCTTTCTTTTTGATTTCAGCACAAACATGCTCAGACATTGTTTGGTTTTCAGCTAATTAAGCTGTTTTAAAGAGAGCTGGTCTAACACTGACATCTTGGCAGGGAATCATGGAGTCAATGGGGCGAAACTGAAGGAGAGACATTTATGGGGTAGCTTTAGCCATTGTTTCCCCACAAGGATCTTTTCTACTTGACCGCCTCTGCTGCAGTGACCTGTACATGGAGAAGAATGCAAAGCCTAACCTCGTCGTTCCCCACAAAAGGGACAATTGCAGAATACGAATTTCACGGCGCTGTGCTGCAGCTCTTCTATGCCATGATTCCAGGGATATTTTGTCAGTTCTTCAGGGATTGTAATTCACTCTCTTTAGAGCAACACCATATAGCAAAACTCTGGGGCATTCTGCAACACAGATGGGCCATACTGGACATCATGGGTTAGGCCTGCTTTTTCCCTTGGGCTACATATGTATTGTTGTAAGAGTATTCAAATATTATCATAAACCTTTGTGCATTTCAAGACATTTAAAAGGTGATTGTTACAACAAAAACACTTCCTCTTCACAATGCAGTGTTAATAAAATCACTGGAGAGAGCATAGGATAAATATCTACTTCATAGCCAGCCTGCTGGCCACATGAATACTGTTATCTAACCACCGCTTAATGGAGTCTAAATGGAGTCTGGTCTATATATTGCATGTAAGTGTTTATGGAAGCCACTATCCATTCAAAATGTATAAAATAAAACTGTCCCAATAAAAGAAGAGGACCTGATCATTCAACTGACTGGGTAGCCAAGTGATTCCACACGTTTGTGACATTAGTAAATGTTTTAGTAAATGTTTAGTAAAGGCTCTCTTTTATTCCCCAGGTCGTTGCTGCAAATGAGAACGTGTTCTCAGTCAACTTACCTGGTAAAATAACGGATAAATACATTTAAAATGTAAATGTTGTAGTAAATGATTTAATAAATGATTTTGCAAATGTTTTAGTAAATGATTTAGTAAATGATTTAGAAAATGATTTAGTAAATGTTTTAGTAAATGATTTAGTAAATGTTGTAGTAAATGATTTAGCAAATGTTTTAGTAAATGATTTAGTAAATGATTTAGTAAATGATTTAGTAAATGTTTTAGTAAATGATTTAGTAAATGATTTAGTAAATGATTTAGTAAATGTTTTAGTAAATGATTTTGCAAATGTTTTAGTAAATGTTTTAGTAAATGTTTTAGTAAATGATTTAATAAATGATTTAGTAAATGTTTTATTAAATTATTTGCAAAATGTTTTAGTAAATGTTTTAGTAAATGATTTAGCAAAGTCTTCAAGAATAGAAAACAGTTGTTTCTGCCACCTGTTCCTCCTTTAATGAGTGTTTCTCAACCTCTTAGATTAAAAAGGTATGATGAATATGAAGGAATGGACTGCTTTGAGAATATCTACTGGTTAATCTGCAGCGGCTACAAGGCCCCCTTCTGTATCAGCTAGCTCTATTTGATACTTGTCCAACTTGTTTTGTTATACCAACCCAGGCTTGTCTCTAATAGCAATGCGGACCCTTCCCTCGGTCAGACGGCAATACTGATGTTGGGCTCAAGACTTCTTTCATCTGTAGTGGCCGTAACTCTTTCAATCATAATTCTAAGATTTAAAACAAAATGATCAACACCAACTGCTACTTTTCATCACTTTGCCAGTTTTGGTCTCTTTTGCAAGAGCCATGTGTTGTCATAATGTAACGCTGTTACACAAAGTGTTTAGTGTCGTTTCAGAAGAGCCAGCACAGGAACAACAAAGTGTTTAGTGTCGTTTCAGCAGAGCCAGCACATGAACAACAAAGTGTTTAGTGTCGTTTCAGCAGAGCCAGCACATGAACAACAAAGTGTTTAGTGTCGTTTCAGCAGAGCCAGCACATGAACAACAAAGTGTTTAGTGTCGTTTCAGAAGAGCCAGCACATGAACAACAAAGTGTTTAGTGTCGTTTCAGCAGAGCCAGCACATGAACAACAAAGTGTTTAGTGTCGTTTCAGCAGAGCCAGCACAGGAACAACAAAGTGTTTAGTGTTGTTTCAGCAGAGCCAGCACATGAACAACAAAGTGTTTAGTGTCGTTTCAGCAGAGCCAGCACATGAACAACAAAGTGTTTAGTGTCGTTTCAGCAGAGCCAGCACATGAACAACAAAGTGTTTAGTGTCGTTTCAGCAGAGCCAGCACAGGAACAACAAAGTGTTTAGTGTCGTTTCAGCAGAGCCAGCACATGAACAACAAAGTGTTTAGTGTCATTTCAGCAGAGCCAGCACATGAACAACAAAGTGTTTAGTGTTGTTTCAGCAGAACCAGCACATGAACAACAAAGTGTTTAGTGTCGTTTTAGAAGAGCCAGCACAGGAACAACAAAGTGTTTAGTGTCGTTTCAGAAGAGCCAGCACAGCAACAGCAAAGTGTTTAGTGTCGTTTCAGCAGAACCAGCACATGAACAACAAAGTGTTTAGTGTCGTTTCAGAAGAGCCAGCACATGAACAACAAAGTGTTTAGTGTCGTTTCAGCAGAGCCAGCACATGAACAACAAAGTGTTTAGTGTCGTTTCAGAAGAGCCAGCACAGGAACAACAAAGTGTTTAGTGTCGTTTCAGCAGAGCCAGCACATGAACAACAAAGTGTTTAGTGTCGTTTCAGCAGAGCCAGCACATGAACAACAAAGTGTTTAGTGTCGTTTCAGCAGAGCCAGCACAGCAACAGCAAAGTGTTTAGTGTCGGTTCAGCAGAACCAGCACATGAACAACAAAGTGTTTAGTGTCGTTTCAGCAGAGCCAGCACAGGAACAAAAAAGTGTTTAGTGTCGTTTCAGCAGAGCCAGCACAAGCATTTCGCTAGACTCGCATTAACATCTGCTAACCATGTGTTTGTGACAAATACAATTTGATTTGATTTGAAGAACGAAGTGTTTAGTGTTATATATTTTAGTGTTTAATATTTTGTTCCTTGTAATAGTTTGGCTCTAAAAGTGTCCACACATTGCTTGTGCGTCTGTACCAGCATGTGTTTCTGGGATTGTTCTGGAAGGGGAAATGGCCAAACAGCAGGAAGCAGAAGATAAACAGGCAATTGGTGACTCATTAAAAAGGCAACAGTGGCCAACATTGTAGAGGGTGTAAGGACCCTTGTTTCAACTGGGCTATAAACTTTTTCTCCACCAGCTGGACCAAGCATCTGTCAACACGCGCGAGGAGAGATAATCTGCTACAAATGATATTGAAGAGCCGTGTTTAAAAAACCTGACGACTTACGTAACCGTGCTGATTGAGAGCCCAGGGAACGGTTTGAGCAATGACACAGCTTAATGTCACCAAGTTATGGCGCCGCGGCCGCTGTGCCGGGTGTCTGTTTATTCCACTCCTCTCTGGACGCTAACTGTGGCCAAACCAAGTCTTACCGTTGGACGCTGGATCTGGTTTCACAAAGAAAACCCTACAATGGACTGGGTGGCTGACTGGAAAGACAGGGTTTAGTTCTACTTTGGTTGGTCACACCCATTCTGAGAGAGAGTTACATTATAAAGGCTTTTCCAGTGGACCATGGTACATTGTATATAGAAGGCTATGCTATGGCATGTTTATCAATACAATACCTTCACCTAGAGCAGGACAATTCAACTCTGGTTCTGGAGGACCAAAACACTGGTTTTCATTCTTGCCTTTTAAACGTGGATTCAGGCCTGGGAAACCAGGTGAATTGAATAGCTCTAACCCTGCCCTGAAGTAAACTGTGAGGGGAAGACCCTATAGTCAATATAGTAAACTCCCCAACATCTAATAAGTTTATACCAGCATAATGTTAGCATAAATGAAGTTGTCTCACCTTCCCTGGGGTTTATAAGGACACTAATTGCAGTGCAGATAAAGGCATGATAAATAGATGAGATGGGACAACACTACATCTAGTTCCCTCCCAAAGGACAAATGTCTTCAACTTCAAAGTACTTGCATCGCAACAGAAGGCTCCTTTCATCTTGCTGCATCAGGGTATAACTCTGAGTTTAAGAAACTTTATGAGTCCCTCAACTCATTTTTTCTGGAATATGAAATGAGCATATGGCTGAGAACAGTGCAGGGCTACACAGTCAATTTCCCCGATGTCACATTGGGACAGGGGTGACATTCATATTAATACTATCCCCTTGGCCCTGCGCTCTATTTTACTTGGAACGACACACAAGAGAGACATGGATTTTTCGGTACTGCCATGTTGCCTGACAAATCAAATTCAAATGTTGAGCGTAGATACCAGAGCGACAGAAGCTGGTTCTCAGTTGCCAAAGGTTGAGATGCTCACCATTCTCAAAGCAGCATTAAAAACCTGCTGTTTCATGCCTATGAATTACATTTTTTTTAAATGGCCCTGTTCTTGGGCAGAGTTGTGCCCACACTAGGCAGATGGGATACAATATGGCCTGTTCTTGGGCAGAGTTGTGCCCACACTAGGCAGATGGGATACAATATGGCCTGTTCTTGGGCAGAGTTGTGCCCACACTAGGCAGATGGGATACAATATGGCCTGTTCTTGGGCAGAGTTGTGCCCACACTAGGCAGATGGGATACAATATGGCCTGTTCTTGGGCAGAGTTGTGCCCACACTAGGCAGATGGGATACAATATGGCCTGTTCTTGGGTAGAGTTGTGCCCACACTAGGCAGATGGGATACAATATGGCCTGTTTTTGGGCAGAGTTGTGCCCACACTAGGCAGATGGGATACAATATGGCCTGTTTTTGGGCAGAGTTGTGCCCACACTAGGCAGATGGGATACAATATGGCCTGTTCTTGGGTAGAGTTGTGCCCACACTAGGCAGATGGGATACAATATGGCCTGTTTTTGGGCAGAGTTGTGCCCACACTAGGCAGATGGGATACAATATGGCCTGTTCTTGGGTAGAGTTGTGCCCACACTAGGCAGATGGGATACAATATGGCCTGTTCTTGGGTAGAGTTGTGCCCACACTAGGCAGATGGGATACAATATGGCCTGTTCTTGGGCAGAGTTGTGCCCACACTAGGCAGATGGGATACAATATGGCCTGTTCTTGGGTAGAGTTGTGCCCACACTAGGCAGATGGGATACAATATGGCCTCTTTTTGCCTGGACCGATGTGGTGCGTGTAATGCAGCCTAGTTTAATTTACACCATCCCAGTAGCTATGTTAAAAATATAACTTTTCTCTGTGCTTCTCCGAGCATGCATGGTGGATCTGCACCTTCACCCTCTGCCAACATCTGGAGCTGTGGGCACCTTCACCCTCTGCCAGCATCTGGAGCTGTGGGCACCTTCACCCTCTGCCAACATCTGGAGCTGTGGGCACCTTCACCCTCTGCCAACATCTAGAGCTATGGGCACCTTCACCCTCTGCCAACATCTAGAGCTGTGGGCACCTTCACCCTCTACCAACATCTAGAGCTGTGGAAACCTTTACCCTCTGCCAACATCTAGAGCTGTGGGCACCTTCACCCCCTGCCAACATCTGGAGATGTGGGAACCTTCACCCTCTGCCAACATCTGGAGATGTGGGAACCTTCACCCTCTGCCAACATCTGGAGTTGTGGGCACCTTCACCCTCTGCCAACATCTGGAGCTGTGGGCACCTTCACTCTCTGCAAACATCTGGAGCTGTGGGCACCTTCACTCTCTGCAAACATCTGGAGCTGTGGGCACCTTCACTCTCTGCAAACATCTGGAGCTGTGGGCACATTCACCCTCTGCTAACAAGCTAACTTCTCATTGGTGGTGAGCTGTGTTGCCAGATCAGCAGTGAGGCTCACACAGCACCTACTGTAGCAGCATCTCGTCAGGACAGGACATACCAACATGCTAACAAGTAGGGGTCTCTCTGGCTTAGGACAGCGGCTTGAGGGAAGAGGGTCCCCTATAGTTCAGAGGGGCCACACTCAGCTCTGGATGAACGTGTCCTGCTCAACACCCATCAAGTGTGACAGTCAGCATGCTCCACCCCTTGAGTAAGGCTTGAAGTGAAAGAGTGTCAATCATTCTGGCTGCTAAGGGGTCTGATGCAGTCTGGCTCAACATGGGCCTGTCATGGACGGATGGACAAGTGGATTTTCCCACCTCGTAGGGGGTCTGGCTGGGGCTGCCGGGGCAAGGCTAACACAGATAGCAGATTTAAGCAGTTCACTTTCAAGCAGGGGCTAAATGTGAACTTATCCTCTATGAATGGTACAGATGCTGAGAGAAAACGTTTTAAAGAATGGTCTGAAAGATACAGATAATAGGGAGAGAAAAGTTCCCACAAAGAATGTTATGAGAAATCTATTTCAGTTCTCTTAGAAATGTTTTGCACAAGGTAAAAATAATAATAGACTGTGGTTTTACACAGTGGCATACTAAGGATGTGGTTTTACACAGTGGCATACTAAGGATGTGGTTTTACACAGTGGCAGGCATACTAAGGATGTGGTTTTACACAGTGGCATACTAAGGATGTGGTTTTACACAGTGGCATACTAAGGATGTGGTTTTACACAGTGGCATACTAAGGATGTGGTTTTACACAGAGGCAAACTAAGGATGTGGTTTTACACAGTGGCAAACTAAGGATGTGGTTTTAAACAGTGGCATACTAAGGATGTGGTTTTACACAGTGGCAAACTAAGGATGTGGTTTTACACAGTGGCATACTAAGGATGTGGTTTTACATGGTGTCACACTAAGGATGTGGTTTTACACAGTGGCATACTAAGCATGTGGTTTTACATGGTGTCACACTAAGGATGTGGTTTTACACAGTGGCATACTAAGGATGTGGTTTTACACAGTGGCAAACTAAGGATGTGGTTTTACACAGTGGCAAACTAAGGATGTGGTTTTACACAGTGGCATACTAAGGATGTGGTTTTACATGGTGTCACACTAAGGATGTGGTTTTACACAGTAGCAAACTAAGGATGTGGTTTTACATGGTGTCACACTAAGATGTGGTTTTACATGGTGTCACACTAAGATGTGGTTTTACACAGTGGCAAACTAAGGATGTGGTTTTACACAGTGGCAAACTAAGGATGTGGTTTTACATGGTGTCACACTAAGATGTGGTTTTACGTTTTACATGGTGTCACACTAAGATGTGGTTTTACGTTTTACATGGTGTCACACTAAGATGTGGTTTTACGTTTTACATGGTGTCACACTAAGATGTGGTTTTACATGGTGTCACACTAAGATGTGGTTTTACATGGTGTCACACTAAGATGTGGTTTTACATGGTCTCATACTAAGATGTGGTTTTACGTTTTACATGGTGTCACACTAAGATGTGGTTTTACGTTTTACATGGTGTCACACTAAGATGTGGTTTTACATGGTGTCACACTAAGATGTGGTTTTACATGGTGTCAAACTAAGATGTGGTTTTACATGGTGTCACACTAAGATGTGGTTTTACATGGTGTCAAACTAAGATGTGGTTTTACATGGTGTCACACTAAGATGTGGTTTTACATGGTGTCACACTAAGATGTGGTTTTACATGGTGTCACACTAAGATGTGGTTTTACGTTTTACATGGTGTCACACTAAGATGTGGTTTTACATGGTGTCACACTAAGATGTGGTTTTACATGGTGCCACACTAAGATGTGGTTTTGCATGGTGTCACACTAAGATGTGGTTTTACGTTTTACATGGTGTCACACTAAGATGTGGTTTTACATGGTGTCACACTAAGATGTGGTTTTACATGGTGCCACACTAAGATGTGGTTTTACATGGTGTCACACTAAGATGTGGTTTTACGTTTTACATGGTGTCACACTAAGATGTGGTTTTACATGGTGTCACACTAAGATGTGGTTTTACATGGTGCCACACTAAGATGTGGTTTTACATGGTGTCACACTAAGATGTGGTTTTACGTTTTACATGGTGTCATACTAAGATGTGGTTTTACATGGTGTCACACTAAGGATGTGGTTTTACATGGTGTCATACTAAGATGTGGTTTTACATGGTCTCATACTAAGATGTGGTTTTACGTTTTACATGGTGTCACACTAAGATGTGGTTTTACATGGTGTCATACTAAGATGTGGTTTTACGTTTTACATGGTGTCACACTAAGATTGTCATGTATTGTCATGTTGTGTCTTGTTTCTGTCCTTTCCCTTCACCCTGTCTCCCTCTGCTGGTCGTTATTAGGTTACCTTTTCTCCCCCTCTTTCCCCCAGCTGTTCCTTGTCTCCTCCTAACTACCTCGTCACCCCTTTTCCCACCTGTTCCCTTTTTCCCTCTGATTAGTCCTCTATATCTCTCTCTGTTTTTGCTCCTGTCTTTGTCGGATTCTTGTTTGTGTTATTCATGCCTGAACCAGACTATCGTCATGTTTGCTGCAACCTTGTCCTGTCCTGTCGGAATCTGCCGGTCCATCTGAGCCTACCTATGTTTTGTCATTAAAGAAGCTCTGTTTACGTTAATTCGCTTTTGGGTCCTCATTCACGCACCGTAACAGAAGAATCCGACCAAGAATGGACCCAGCGACTTCGGATCCTCTCCACTCAGCCGTCGAGATCCAGGGAGCGATGCTAGGCAGACACGAGCAGGAATTGTCTGCTGCTCGACATGCCGTTGAGACCCTGGCCACCCAAGTCTCCAACCTCACAGAACAGGTTCACCATCTCCGCCTCGATCCACCGGCCACTTCCAGGGCTTTCGAATCTCCGGAGCCCAGAATCAATAACCCGCCGTGTTACTCTGGGGAGCCCACTGAATGCCGCTCGTTCCTCACCCAGTGTGATATTGTGTTTTCTCTCCAGCCCAACACTTACTCCAGGAGCACTGCTCGTGTCGCCTACGTCATATCTCTCCTTACTGGACGGGCTCGTGAGTGGGGCACGGCAATCTGGGAGGCAAGGGCTGAGTGTACTAACCAGTATCAGGACTTTAAGGAGGAGATGATACGGGTTTTTGATCGATCTGTTTTTGGGGAGGAGGCTTCCAGGGCCCTGTCTTCCCTATGTCAAGGTAATCGATCCATAACAGACTACTCTATTGAGTTTCGCACTCTTGCTGCCTCCAGTGGCTGGAACGAGCCGGCTTTGCTCGCTCGTTTTCTGGAGGGTCTCCGCGCAGAGGTAAAGGATGAGATTCTCTCCCGGGAGGTTCCTTCCAGCGTGGATTCCTTGATTGAACTCGCTATTCGCATTGAGCGACGGGTTGATCTTCGTCACCAAGCTCGTGGAAAGGAGCTCGCGTTCTCCGTTGCCCCCCTCTCCGCATCACTACCATCTTCCTCTGCCGGCTCGGGTGCTGAGCCTATGCAGCTGGGAGGTATCCGCATCTCGACTAAGGAGAGGGAACGGAGAATCACCAACCGCCTCTGTCTCTATTGCGGTTCCGCTGGTCATTTTGTCACTTCATGTCCAGTAAAAGCCAGAGCTCATCAGTAAGCGGAGGGCTACTGGTGAGCGCTACTACTCCTGTCTCTCCTTCAAGATCCTGCACTACCTTGTCGGTCCATCTACGCTGGACCGGTTCGTCAGCTTCCTGCAGTGCCTTAATAGACTCTGGGGCGGAGGGCTGTTTTATGGACGAGACCTGGGCTCGGGAACATGACATTCCTCTCAGACAGTTAAGGGAGTCCACGGCCTTGTTCGCCCTGGATGGTAGTCCTCTCCCCAGGATTCAGCGTGAGACGCTACCTTTAACCCTCACTGTTTCTGGTAATCATAGCGAAACCATTTATTTTTAAATTTTTCGTTCACCTTTTACACCTGTTGTTTTGGGCCATCCCTGGCTAGTTTGTCATAATCCTTCCATTAATTGGTCTAGTAATTCTATCCTCTCCTGGAACGTCTCTTGTCATGTGAAATGTTTAATGTCTGCTATCCCTCCTGTTTCCTCTGTCTCTTCTTCACAGGAGGAGCCTGGTGATTTGACAGGGGTGCCGGAGGAATATCACGATCTGCGCACGGTGTTCAGTCGGTCCAGGGCCACCTCTCTTCCTCCACACCGGTCGTATGATTGTAGTATTGATCTCCTTCCGGGAACCACTCCCCCCCGGGGTAGACTATACTCTCTGTCGGCTCCCGAACGTAAGGCTCTCGAAGATTATTTGTCTGTAGCTCTTGCCGCCGGTACCATAGTCCCCTCCTCCTCTCCCGCCGGAGCGGGGGGTTTTTTTTGTTAAGAAGAAGGACGGGTCCCTGCGCCCCTGCATAGATTATCGAGGGCTGAATGACATAACAGTGAAGAATCGTTATCCGCTTCCTCTTATGTCTTCAGCCTTCGAGATCCTGCAGGGAGCCAGGTTTTTCACTAAGTTGGACCTTCGTAACGCTTACCATCTCGTGCGCATCAGGGAGGGAGACGAGTGGAAGACGGCGTTTAGCACTCCGTTAGGGCACTTTGAATACCGGGTTCTTCCTTTCGGCCTCGCTAACGCTCCAGCTGTCTTTCAGGCATTAGTCAATGATGTCCTGAGAGACATGCTGAACATCTTTGTTTTCGTTTACCTTGACGATATCCTGATTTTTTCACCGTCACTCCAGATTCATGTTCAGCACGTTCGACGTGTCCTCCAGCGCCTTTTAGAGAATTGTCTTTTTGTGAAGGCTGAGAAGTGCTCTTTTCATGCCTCCTCCGTCACATTTCTCGGTTCTGTTATTTCCGCTGAAGGCATTAAGATGGATCCCGCTAAGGTCCAAGCTGTCATTGATTGGCCCGTCCCTAAGTCACGCGTCGAGCTGCAGCGCTTTCTCGGCTTCGCGAACTTCTATCGTCGTTTCATCCGTAATTTCGGTCAGGTGGCAGCTCCTCTCACAGCCCTTACTTCTGTCAAGACGTGCTTTAAGTGGTCCGTTTCCGCCCAGGGAGCTTTTGATCTCCTCAAGAATCGTTTTACATCCGCACCTATCCTTGTTACACCTGACGTCACTAGACAGTTCGTTGTCGAGGTTGACGCGTCAGAGGTGGGCGTGGGAGCCATTCTTTCTCAGCGCTCCCTCTCTGACGACAAGGTCCACCCTTGCGCGTATTTTTCTCATCGCCTGTCGCCGTCGGAACGTAACTATGATGTGGGAAACCGCGAACTGCTCGCCATCCGCTTAGCCCTAGGCGAATGGCGACAGTGGTTGGAGGGGGCGACCGTTCCTTTTGTCGTTTGGACTGACCATAGGAACCTTGAGTACATCCGTTCTGCCAAACGACTTAATGCGCGTCAGGCGCGCTGGGCGCTGTTTTTCGCTCGTTTCGAGTTCGTGATTTCTTATCGTCCGGGCTCTAAGAACACCAAGCCTGATGCTTTATCTCGTCTCTTCAGTTCTTCAGTAGCCTCCACTGACCCCGAGGGGATTCTCCCTGAGGGGCGTGTTGTCGGGTTGACTGCCTGGGGAATTGAGAGGCAGGTAAAGCAAGCACTCACTCAAACTCCGTCGCCGCGCGCTTGTCCTAGGAACCTTCTTTTCGTTCCCGTTCCTACTCGTCTGGCCGTTCTTCAGTGGGCTCACTTTGCCAAGTTAGCCAGCCACCCTGGCGTTCGGGGTACGCTTGCTTCCATTCGCCAGCGTTTTTGGTGGCCCACCCGGGAGCATGACACGCGTCGCTTCGTGGCTGCTTGTTCGGTCTGCGCGCAGACTAAGTCCGGTAACTCCCCTCCTGCCGGCCGTCTCAGGCCGCTTCCCATTCCCTCTCGACCGTGGTCTCACATCGCCTTAGATTTTGTCACCGGACTGCCTTCGTCAGCAGGGAAGACTGTTATTCTTACGGTTGTCGACAGGTTCTCTAAGGCGGCTCATTTTATTCCCCTTGCTAAGCTTCCTTCTGCTAAAGAGACGGCACAAATCATCATCGAGAATGTTTTCAGAATTCATGGCCTTCCGTCAGACGTCGTTTCGGACAGAGGTCCGCAATTCACGTCTCAATTTTGGAGGGAGTTTTGCCGTTTGATTGGGGCTTCCGTCAGTCTCTCTTCCGGCTTTCACCCCCAGTCTAACGGTCAAGCAGAACGGGCCAATCAGACTATTGGTCGCATCTTACGCAGTCTTTCTTTTCGCAACCCTGCGTCTTGGTCAGAACAGCTCCCCTGGGCAGAATACGCCCACAACTCGCTTCCTTCGTCTGCGACCGGGCTATCTCCTTTTCAGAGTAGCCTCGGGTACCAGCCTCCGCTGTTCTCATCTCAGTTCACCGAGTCCAGCGTCCCCTCCGCTCAGGCTTTTGTCCAACGTTGCGAGCGCACCTGGAAGAGGGTCAGGTCTGCACTTTGCCGTTATAGGGCGCAGACTGTGAGAGCTGCTAATAAGCGTAGAACTAAGAGTCCTAGATATTGTCGCGGTCAGAGAGTTTGGCTCTCCACTCAGAACCATCCCCTTAAGACCGCTTCTCGCAAGTTGACCCCGCGGTTCATTGGTCCGTTCCGTATTTCTCAGATCATTAATCCTGTCGCAGTTCGACTTCTTCTTCCGCGATATCTTCGTCGCGTCCACCCGGTCTTCCATGTCTCCTGTATCAAGCCCGTTCTTCGCGCCCCCACTCGTCTTCCCCCCCCCCCCCATCCTTGTCGAGGGCGCACCCATCTACAGGGTCCGTAGGATTTTGGACATGCGTCCTCGGGGCCGTGGTCATCAGTACCTAGTAGATTGGGAGGGGTACGGTCCTGAGGAGAGGAGTTGGGTTCCCTCTCGGGACGTGCTGGACCGTGCGCTGATCGAGGATTTCCTCCGTTGCCGCCAGGTTTCCTCCTCGAGTGCGCCAGGAGGCGCTCGGTGAGTGGGGGGGTACTGTCATGTATTGTCATGTTGTGTCTTGTTTCTGTCCTTTCCCTTCACCCTGTCTCCCTCTGCTGGTCGTTATTAGGTTACCTTTTCTCCCCCTCTTTCCCCCAGCTGTTCCTTGTCTCCTCCTAACTACCTCGTCACCCCTTTTCCCACCTGTTCCCTTTTTCCCTCTGATTAGTCCTCTATATCTCTCTCTGTTTTTGCTCCTGTCTTTGTCGGATTCTTGTTTGTGTTATTCATGCCTGAACCAGACTATCGTCATGTTTGCTGCAACCTTGTCCTGTCCTGTCGGAATCTGCCGGTCCATCTGAGCCTACCTATGTTTTGTCATTAAAGAAGCTCTGTTTACGTTAATTCGCTTTTGGGTCCTCATTCACGCACCGTAACAAAGATGTGGTTTTACATGGTCTCATACTAAGATGTGGTTTTACGTTTTACATGGTGTCACACTAAGATGTGGTTTTACATGGTGTCATACTAAGATGTGGTTTTACATGGTGTCATACTAAGATGTGGTTTTACATGGTGTCACACTAAGATGTGGTTTTACATGGTGTCACACTAAGATGTGGTTTTACATGGTGTCACACTAAGATGTGGTTTTACATGGTGTCACACTAAGATGTGGTTTTACATGGTGTCACACTAAGATGTGGTTTTACATGGTGTCACACTAAGATGTGGTTTTACATGGTGTCACACTAAGATGTAGTTTTACATGGTGTCACACTAAGATGTGGTTTTACATGGTGTCACACTAAGATGTGGTTTTACATGGTCTCACACTAAGATGTGGTTTTACATGGTGTCACACTAAGATGTGGTTTTACATGGTGTCACACTAAGATGTGGTTTTACATGGTGTCACACTAAGATGTGGTTTTACATGGTGTCACACTAAGATGTGGTTTTACATGGTGTCATACTAAGATGTTGTTTTACATGGTGTCAAACTAAGATGTGGTTTTACATGGTGTCACACTAAGATGTGGTTTTACATGGTGTCACACTAAGATGTGGTTTTACATGGTGTCACACTAAGATGTGGTTTTACGTGGTGTCACACTAAGATGTGGTTTTACATGGTGTCACACTAAGATGTGGTTTTACATGGTGTCACACTAAGATGTGGTTTTACATGGTGTCACACTAAGATGTGGTTTTACATGGTGTCACACTAAGATGTGGTTTTACATGGTGTTACACTAAGATGTGGTTTTACATGGTCTCACACTAAGATGTGGTTTTACATGGTGTCACACTAAGATGTGGTTTTACATGGTCTCATACTAAGATGTGGTTTTACATGGTGTCACACTAAGGATGTGGTTTTACATGGTGTCATACTAAGATGTGGTTTTACATGGTCTCATACTAAGATGTGGTTTTACGTTTTACATGGTGTCACACTAAGATGTGGTTTTACATGGTCTCATACTAAGATGTGGTTTTACATGGTGTCACACTAAGATGTGGTTTTACATGGTCTCATACTAAGATGTGGTTTTACATGGTGTCATACTAAGATGTGGTTTTACATGGTGTCATACTAAGATGTGGTTTTACATGGTGTCACACTAAGATGTGGTTTTACATGGTGTCATACTAAGATGTGGTTTTACATGGTGTCACACTAAGATGTGGTTTTACGTTTTACATGGTGTCACACTAAGATGGGGTTTTACGTTTTACATGGTGTCATACTAAGATGTGGTTTTACGTGGTGTCACACTAAGATGTGGTTTTACGTGGTGTCACACTAAGATGTGGTTTTACATGGTGTCATACTAAGATGTGGTTTTACGTGGTGTCACACTAAGATGTGGTTTTACATGGTGTCATACTAAGATGTGGTTTTACATGGTGTCATACTAAGATGTGGTTTTACGTGGTGTCACACTAAGATGTGGTTTTACATGGTGTCACACTAAGATGTGGTTTTACATGGTGTCACACTAAGATGTGGTTTTACATGGTGTCACACTAAGATGTGGTTTTACATGGTGTCACACTAAGATGTGGTTTTACATGGTGTCACACTAAGATGTGGTTTTACATGGTGTCACACTAAGGATGTGGTTTTACATGGTGTCATACTAAGATGTGGTTTTACATGGTCTCATACTAAGATGTGGTTTTACGTTTTACATGGTGTCACACTAAGATGTGGTTTTACATGGTCTCATACTAAGATGTGGTTTTACATGGTGTCACACTAAGATGTGGTTTTACATGGTGTCACACTAAGATGTGGTTTTACATGGTGTCACACTAAGATGTGGTTTTACATGGTGTCACACTAAGATGTGGTTTTACATGGTGTCACACTAAGATGTGGTTTTACATGGTGTTACACTAAGATGTGGTTTTACATGGTCTCACACTAAGATGTGGTTTTACATGGTGTCACACTAAGATGTGGTTTTACATGGTCTCATACTAAGATGTGGTTTTACATGGTGTCACACTAAGGATGTGGTTTTACATGGTGTCATACTAAGATGTGGTTTTACATGGTCTCATACTAAGATGTGGTTTTACGTTTTACATGGTGTCACACTAAGATGTAGTTTTACATGGTCTCATACTAAGATGTGGTTTTACATGGTGTCACACTAAGATGTGGTTTTACATGGTCTCATACTAAGATGTGGTTTTACATGGTGTCATACTAAGATGTGGTTTTACATGGTGTCATACTAAGATGTGGTTTTACATGGTGTCACACTAAGATGTGGTTTTACATGGTGTCATACTAAGATGTGGTTTTACATGGTGTCACACTAAGATGTGGTTTTACGTTTTACATGGTGTCACACTAAGATGGGGTTTTACGTTTTACATGGTGTCATACTAAGATGTGGTTTTACGTGGTGTCACACTAAGATGTGGTTTTACGTGGTGTCACACTAAGATGTGGTTTTACATGGTGTCATACTAAGATGTGGTTTTACGTGGTGTCACACTAAGATGTGGTTTTACATGGTGTCATACTAAGATGTGGTTTTACATGGTGTCATACTAAGATGTGGTTTTACGTGGTGTCACACTAAGATGTGGTTTTACATGGTGTCACACTAAGATGTGGTTTTACATGGTGTCACACTAAGATGTGGTTTTACATGGTGTCACACTAAGATGTGGTTTTACATGGTGTCACACTAAGATGTGGTTTTACATGGTGTCATACTAAGATGTGGTTTTACGTGGTGTCACACTAAGATGTGGTTTTACATGGTGTCACACTAAGATGTGGTTTTACATGGTGTCACACTAAGATGTGGTTTTACATGGTGTCACACTAAGATGTGGTTTTACGTGGTGTCACACTAAGATGTGGTTTTACATGGTGTCATACTAAGATGTGGTTTTACGTGGTGTCACACTAAGATGTGGTTTTACATGGTGTCACACTAAGATGTGGTTTTACATGGTGTCACACTAAGATGTGGTTTTACATGGTGTCACACTAAGATGTGGTTTTACATGGTGTCACACTAAGATGTGGTTTTACATGGTCTCATACTAAGATGTGGTTTTACATGGTCTCATACTAAGATGTGGTTTTACATGGTCTCATACTAAGATGTGGTTTTACATGGTGTCATACTAAGATGTGGTTTTACATGGTGTCATACTAAGATGTGGTTTTACATGGTGTCACACTAAGATGTGGTTTTACATGGTGTCACACTAAGATGTGGTTTTACATGGTGTCACACTAAGATGTGGTTTTACATGGTGTCACACTAAGATGTGGTTTTACGTGGTTTCACACTAAGATGTGGTTTTACATGGTGTCACACTAAGATGTGGTTTTACATGGTGTCACACTAAGATGTGGTTTTACATGGTGTCACACTAAGATGTGGTTTTACATGGTGTCAAACTAAGATGTGGTTTTACATGGTGTCATACTAAGATGTGGTTTTACATGGTGTCATACTAAGATGTGGTTTTACATGGTGTCACACTAAGATGTGGTTTTACATGGTGTCACACTAAGATGTGGTTTTACATGGTGTCACACTAAGATGGGGTTTTACGTTTTACATGGTGTCATACTAAGATGTGGTTTTACATGGTGTCACACTAAGATGGGGTTTTACATGGTGTCACACTAAGATGTGGTTTTACATGGTGTTACACTAAGATGTGGTTTTACATGGTGTCACACTAAGATGTGGTTTTACATGGTGTCATACTAAGATGTGGTTTTACATGGTGTGATACTAAGATGTGGTTTTACATAGTGTCATACTAAGATGTGGTTTTACGTTTTACATAGTATCATACTAAGATGTGGTTTTACATGGTGTCACACTAAGATGTGGTTTTACATGGTGTCACACTAAGATGTGGTTTTACGTTGTACATGGTCTCATACTAAGATGTGGTTTTACATAGTGTCGTACTAAGATGTGACATCATATTAGCTGCTCACACAGTTAAAACACACTGTTCCCTCTTAAGTGTAAATCTACTGGGCAGCAATTCAAATTCATGAAAATATAAATAGTATTTTAATGAGATATTAAACACACTCCAAGTTGAAATCAGGTATAAATAACATACTTTTCGTAACTGCATCAAACAAATGTATTGTTGTGGTTAATGGATCTCTAATTACATTACAATTATTCTCAATAAGCAGCAACTTCTTAGTAAATGAACTTGGGTTGAAATAGTGTGTCCAGCATTCAGTGTTTCAAAGGAAATGATCCCATGGGAATGCAAGCTGTTGTTGAATCAGGAGTTTACCAAGATCTATAATAAGATCAACATGGACAGAAGTTATCCTCTGATGTCAGACCTTACAATTCACATTTTAACTTTCGTTACGTGAAAAACATTGCAAATAGAACATGTAAATCAGAACGGTATTTTGAATGCCCAGTTATAGAGGTACAACACTGACAGAATGAGGACCTTTAATGCCAACTATGTTCAGTTCCCTTTCTGTGAATAATTAGTGTGTGTCAATATTGTGCCCCATAGTAACCATATGGTAAGTCCGGGCAGACAGGCGATTGTTTGGTGCTGTGAAATATTGTGTTGCCCTGTGAGTGCTGGAGCCAGTGGATGCAGGAACTGTTGTTCAGACTGACAGTTACATTGTGTGAGTGAATGGGAAAACTTCTGAGGCAGAGATGCGAGTGGACCCAGACAGAATGTCCTGACCCTGGATAGAAAGGCCGATTTGCCATGGTATAGGCTCTTCCTTCATCTCCCAGCACTAGCCATTAGGCAGACCAAAAGGAAGCCCCAAAAAATAAATATTTATGTCAGACGTTGCGGAAAAAGCTTTTCTCAAAATGTGTTCGATGAAAGTTGAGATATCTCAGAATGAAAGTAACATGGAATGTTTAATATCACCATAATATGATTCTCAACAATCATTTGACGTAAAGGCAGGGCCATAACCAAGGTTTGAGTTTTACTGAGGTCCGAACGGGGGAAGCTCAATTGATGAAGCTCATTTTCTGCATTTCTATGCAATTAGAAAACTTTTAAATGCTATTTGGAGAACAGCAAAAGCAAGCCAAAATGACAGCAGCTGTAGGTTTATTCACCTCAGTCCATCTACAAACACATAGCCTATTAGCTACAGTTGTAATGTCAAACCCCTGAAAGGGGATAATATGAGAAAAGATTCACACTGACACGAATTCCATAACATCATCAATGCTTTACATACAGTGCATTCAGAAGGTATTCAGACCCCTTGACTTTTTCCACATTTTGTTACACAACAGCCTTATTCTAAAATGGATTCAATTTTAAGTTTAAAAAAAATCCTGTTAATTCTACACACATAATGACAAAGCAAAAACAGGTTTTTAGAAATGTTAGCAAATTTATTAAAAGTAAAAAACTGAAATACCTTATTTTTTACATAAGTATTCAGACCCTTTGCTATGAGACTCAAAATTAGCTCAATTATCATCCTTGAGATGTTTCTACAACTTGATTGCAGTCCACCTGTGGTAAATTCAATTGATTTGACATCACTTGGAAAGGCACACACCCGTCTACATAAGGTCCCACAGTTGACAGTGTAAAAACCAACCCACGAGGTCGAAGGAATAGTCCGTAGAGCTCCGGGACAGGATTGTGTCAAGGCACAGATCTGGGGAAGGGTAAAAAAAATGTCTGCAGCATTGAAGTTCCCAAGAACACAGTGGCCTCCATCATTCTTCAATGGAAGAAGTTTGGAACCACCAAGACTATCTAGAGTTGGCCGCCTGGACAAAATGAGCAATCAGGGGAGAAGGGACTTAGTCAGGGAGGGGACCAAGAACCTGATGGTCACTCTGGCAGAGCTCCAGAGTTCCTCTGTGGAGATGGGAGAACTTTACAGAAGGACAGGCATCTCGGCAGCACTCCATCAATCAGGCCTTTATGGTAGAGTCCCTCCTGAATAAAAGCCCCTCCTGAATAAAAGGTATATGACAGCCAGCTTGGAGTTTGCCAGAAAGGCATCTAAAGACTCTCAGACCATGAGAAACAAGATTCTCTGGTCTGATGAAACCAAGATTAAACTCTTTGGCCTGAATACCAAGCGTCACGTCTGGAGGAAACCTGGCACCATCCCTACAGTGAAGCATGGTGATGGCAGCATCATGCAGCTGGGATGTTTTTCAGCGGCAGGGACTGGGAGACTAGTCAGGATCGAGGGAAAGATGAATGGTGCAAAGTAAAGAGAGAGCATTGATGAAAACCTGCTCCAGAGCACTCAGGACCTCAGACTGGGGCGAATGTTTACCTTCCAACAGGACAACAACACTAAACACACAGATAAGACAATGCAGGTGTGGCTTTGGGACAAGTCTCTGAATGTCCTTGAGTGGCCCAGCCAAAGCCCAGACTTGAAGCCGATCGAACATGTCTGGAGGGAACTGAAAATAGCTGTGCAGCGACACTCCCCATCCAGCCTGACAGAGCTCGAGAGGATCTGCAGTGGAAAATGGCAGAAACTCCCTAAATATCGGTGTGCCAAGCTTGTAGCGTCATACCCAAGAAGGCTGTAATCGCTGCCAAAAGTGCTTCAACAAAGTACTGAGTTAAGGGTCTGAATACTTATGTAAATGTGATATTTACAAATGTAAAAAAACTTTTTTTTTTAAAGGTTTTGCTTTGTCATTATTGGGTATTGTGTGTAGATTGATAAGGGGAAAAAACAATTGAATCCATTTTAGAAAAAGGCTGTAATGTAATGAGTGCATTGTAGATATATCTTTTCTCAAATCACATGGCATTTACATTTGTATTCCTAGGCATTACTAATCAAGCACCGCACAAACATTATTGGAGCACACAGATGATCGTATCACCACATTCACATTAATTATTAGAATATTATGTTATGACACTGGGTGTCAAGTAAAGTGTTACCAAATATTAATTTAGATTCTGTTTTAATATCAGTGATGTAGTGGTAACATAAAGGTGGGTAATGAGTAATCTATAAACTCCAGTGGGCGATCGAGATTAGACGAATAACTATCGATATAAATGAAAACTTAGGACATTTTTAGAACTGTATTATTTGCATGTTGATTGCACTGCCTAGGCCAATAGAGAAGACAGGCGATGTGGAGATGTTCATATTGAAACATATCTTCTTATTTTTTAAATTCCTAACTTGTTTGATAAGATTAGAACAGATTTTCTCAGGGGACACCACATCAAATCAAATCAAATCAAATGTATTTATATAGCCCTTCGTACATCAGCTGATATCTCAAAGTGCTGTACAGAAACCCAGCCTAAAACCCCAAACAGCAAGCAATGCAGGTGTAGAAGCACGGTGGCTAGGAAAAACTCCCTAGAAAGGCCAAAACCTAGGTAGAAACCTAGAGAGGAACCAGGCTATGTGGGGTGGCCAGTCCTCTTCTGGCTGTGCCGGGTGGAGATTATAACAGAACATGGCCAAGATGTTCAAATGTTCATAAATGACCAGCATGATTGAATAATAATATGGCAGAACAGTTGAAACTGGAGCAGCAGCACGGTCAGGTGGACTGGGGACAGCAAGGAGTCATCATGTCAGGTATTCCTGGGGCATGGTCCTAGGGCTCAGGTCCTCTGAGAGAGAGAAAGAAAGAGAGAATTAGAGAGAGCATATGTGGGATGGCCAGTCCTCTTCTGGCTGTGCCGGGTGGAGATTATAACAGAACATGGCCAAGATGTTCAAATGTTCATAAATGACCAGCATGGTCGAATAATAATAAGGCAGAACAGTTTAAACTGGAGCAGCAGCACGGTCAGGTGGACTGGGGACAGCAAGGAGTCATCATATCAGGTATTCCTGGGGCATGGTCCTAGGGCTCAGGTCCTCCAAGAGAGAGAAAGAAAGAGAGAATTAGAGAGAGCATATGTGGGATGGCCAGTCCTCTTCTGGCTGTGCCGGGTGGAGATTATAACAGAACATGGCCAAGATGTTCAAATGTTCATAAATGACCAGCATGGTCGAATAATAATAAGGCAGAACAGTTTAAACTGGAGCAGCAGCACGGTCAGGTGGACTGGGGACAGCAAGGAGTCATCATGTCAGGTATTCCTGGGGCATGGTCCTAGGGCTCAGATCCTCCGAGAGAGAGAAAGAAAGAGAGAATTAGAGAGAGCATATGTGGGATGGCCAGTCCTCTTCTGGCTGTGCCGGGTGGAGATTATAACAGAACATGGCCAAGATGTTAAAATGTTCATAAATGACCAGCATGGTTGAATAATAATAAGGCAGAACAGTTTAAACTGGAGCAGCAGCACGGCCAGGTGGACTGGGGACAGCAAGGAGTCATCATGTCAGGTAGTCCTGGGGCATGGTCCTAGGGCTCAGGTCCTCCGAGAGAGAGAAAGAAAGAGAGAAGGAGAGAATTAGAGAACGCACACTTAGATTCACACAGGACACCGAATAGGACAGGAGAAGTACTCCAGATATAACAAACTGACCCTAGCCCCCCGACACATAAACTACTGCAGCATAAATACTGGAGGCTGAGACAGGAGGGGTCAGGAGACACTGTGGCCCCATCCGAGGACATCCCCGGACAGGGCCAAACAGGAAGGATATAACCCCGCCCACTTTGCCAAAGCACAGCACCCACACCACTAGAGCGATATCTTCAACCACCAACTTACCATCCTGAGACAAGGCTGAGTATAGCCCACAAAGACCTCCGCCACGGCACAACCCAAGGGGGGGGGGGGGGCCGCCAACCCAGACAGGATGACCACATCAGTGAATCAACCCACTCAGGTGACGCACCCCCTCCAGGGACGGCATGAGAGAGCCCCAGTAAGCCAGTGACTCAGCCCCTGTAATATGGTTAGAGGCAGAGTATCCCAGTGGAAAGATGGGAACCGGCCAGGCAGAGACAGCAAGGGTGGTTCGTTGCTCCAGAGCCTTTCCGTTCACCTTCCCACTCCTGGGCCAGACTACACTCAATCATATGACCCACTGAAGAGATGAGTCTTCAGTAGAGACTTAAAGGTTGAGACCGAGTTTGCGTCTCTGACATGGGTAGGCAGACCGTTCCATAAAAATGGAGCTCTATAGGAGAAAGACCTGCCTCCAGCTGTTTGCTTAGAAATTCTAGGGACAATTAGGAGGCCTGCGCCTTGTGACCGTAGCGTACGTGTAGGTATGTACGGCAGGACCAAATCAGAGAGATAGGTAGGAGCAAGCACATGTAATGCTTTGTAGGTTAACAGTAAAACCTTGAAATCAGCCCTTGCTTTGACAGGAAGCCAGTGTAGAGAGGCTAGCACTGGAGTAATATGATCAAATATTTTGGTTCTAGTCAGGATACTAGCAGCCGTATTTAGCACTAACTGCAGTTTATTTAGTGCTTTATCCGGGTAGCCGGAAAGTAGAGCATTGCAGTAGTCTAACCTAGAAGTGACAAAAGCATGGATTAATTTTTCTGCATCATTTTTGGACAGAAAGTTTCTGATTTCTGCAATGTTACGTAGATGGAAAAAAGCTGTCCTTGAAATGGTCTTGATATGTTCTTCAAAAGAGAGATCAGGGTCCAGAGTAACGCCGAGGTCCTTCACAGTTTTATTTGAGACGACTGTACAAACATTAAGATTAATTGTCAGATTCAACAGAAGATCTCTTTGTTTCTTGGGACCTAGAACAAGCATCTCTGTTTTGTCCGAGTTTAAAAGTAGAAAGTTTGCAGCCATCCACTTCCTTATGTCTGAAACACATGCTTCTAGCAAGGGCAATTTTGGGGCTTCACCATGTTTCATTGAAATGTACAGCTGTGTGTCATCCGCATAGCAGTGAAAGTTAACATTATGTTTTCGAATAACATCCCCAAGAGGTAAAATATATAGTGAAAACAATAGTGGTCCTAAAACGGAACCTTGAGGAACACCGAAATTTACAGTTGATTTGTCAGAGGACAAACCATTCACAGAGACAAACTGATATCTTTCCGACAGATAAGATCTAAACCAGGCCAGAACTTGTCCGTGTAGACCAATTTGGGTTTCCAATCTCTCCAAAAGAATGTGATCGATGGTATCAAAAGCAGCACTAAGGTCTAGGAGCACAAGGACAGATGCAGAGCCTCGGTCCGATGCCATTAAAATGTCTTTTACCACCTTCACAAGTGCCGTCTCAGTGCTATGATGGGGTCTAAAACCAGACTGAAGCATTTCGTATACATTGTTTGTCTTCAGGAAGGCAGTGAGTTGTTGCGCAACAGCCTTTTCTAAAAATTTTGAGAGGAATGGAAGATTCGATATAGGCCGATAGTTTTTTATATTTTCTGGGTCAAGGTTTGGCTTTTTCAAGAGAGGCTTTATTACTGCCACTTTTAGTGAGTTTTGTACACATCTGGTGGATAGAGAGCCGTTTATAATGTTCAACATAGGAGGGCCAAGCACAGGAAGAAGCTCTTTCAGTAGTTTTGTTGGAATAGGGTCCAGTATGCAGCTTGAAGGTTTAGAGGCCATGATTATTTTCATCATTGTGTCAAGAGATATAGTACTAAAACACTTGAGCGTCTCTCTTGATCCTAGGTCCTGGCAGAGTTGTGCAGACTCAGGACAACTGAGCTTTGAAGGAATACGCAGATTTAAGGAGGAGTCCGTAATTTGCTTTCTAATAATCATAATCTTTTCCTCAAAGAAGTTCATGAATTTATCACTGCTAAAGTGAAAGTCATCTGAGCAGATTATTTGTTGCAATTGCAAACGTAATAAAATGGTGGTCCGATAGTCCAGGATTATGAGGAAAAACATTAAGATCCACAACATTTATTCCATGGGACAAAACTAGGTCCAGCCTATGACTGTGACAGTGAGTGGGTCCAGAGACATGTTGGACAAAACCCACTGAGTCGATGATGGCTCCGAAAGCCTTTTGGAGTGGGTCTGTGGACTTTTCCATGTGAATATTAAAGTCACCAAAGATTAGAATATTATCTGCTATGACTACAAGGTCCGATAGGAATTCAGGGAACTCAGTGAGGAATGCTGTATATGGCCCAGGAGGCCTGTAAACAGTAGCTATAAAAAGTGATTGAGTAGGCTGCATAGATTTCATGACTAGAAGCTCAAAAGACGAAAACGTCATTTTTTTTTTGTAAATTGAAATTTGCTATCGTAAATGTTAGCAACACCTCCACCTTTGCGGGATATGATCACTAGTGTAGCCAGGAGTTGAGGCCTCATTTAACATAGTAAATTTGTCAGGCTTAAGCCATGTTTCAGTCAGGCCAATCACATCAAGATTATGATCAGTGATTAGTTCATTGACTATAATTGCCTTTGAAGTAAGGGATCTAACATTAAGTAGCCCTATTTTGAGATGTGAGGTATCATGATCTCTTTCAATAATGACAGGAATGGAGGTGGTCTTTATCCTAGTGAGATTGCTAAGGCGAACACCGCCATGTTTAGTTTTGCCCAACCTAGGTCGAGGCACAGACACGGTCTCAATGGTGATAGCTGAGCTGACTACACTGACTGTGCTAGTGGCAGACTCCACTATGCTGGCAGGCTGGCTAACAGCCTGCTGCCTGGCCTGCACCCTATTTCATTGTGGAGCTAGAGGAGTTAGAGCCCTGTCTATGTTGGTAGATAAAATGAGAGCACCCCTCCAGCTAGGATGGAGTCCGTCACTCCTCAGCAGGTCAGGCTTGGTCCTGTTTGTGGGGAGCCCCGACCCCAAGATTGGGAATCACTGTACTAACCTCTCTCTCTACTTTCTTCCAATCTCTTTCTGTCTCCTCTGCTTCCTCCTGAATGCATTGCAGCCTGCCTCAGACTCACCACTGAGTGCCACATCACTGTCTAAGTAGTCTACTCTCTGCAAAGCAAAGTTAATATACAAACTTACAGTGCCTTGCGAAAGTATTCGGCCCCCTTGACCATGGGATGATACCCTATATGACCATGGGATGTTACTCTATATGACCATGGCATGTTACCCTATTTGACCATGGCATGTTACCCTATATGACCATGGGATGATACCCTATATGACCATGGCATGTTACCCTATATGACCATGGGATGATAACGTATATGATCATGGCATGTTACCCTATTTGACCATGGCATGTTACCCTATATGACCATGGGATGATACCCTATATGACCATGGGATGATAACGTATATGATCATGGCATGTTACACTATTTGACCATGGCATGTTACCCTATATGACCATGGGATGATACCCTATATGACCATGGCATGTTACCCTATATGACCATGGGATGAAACCCTATATGACCATGGCATGTTACCCTATATGACCATGGGATGAAACCCTATATGACCATGGCATGTTACCCTATATGACCATGGGATGAAACCCTATATGACCGTGGCATGTTACCCTAAATGACCATGGGATGAAACCCTATATGACCATGGGATGAAACCCTATATGACCGTGGCATGTTATCCTATATGACCATGGCATGTTACCCTATATGACCATGGCATGTTACCCTATATGACCATGGGATGAAACCCTATATGACCATGGCATGTTACCCTATATGACCATGGGATGAAACCCTATATGACCATGGCATGTTACCCTATATGACCATGCCATGGTCCCCACACCTTGTCATTGATTTTCAACATTGCAGAACATGTTTTGTTTTTGTAAACTTAAGTTAAAAAAATATTTAGAACAGGAAAACACTATTTGGTTGCACAGCCTTTGGTCAAGATAATTGCAGACAAACTCTTCTGTAGCCACCATTGAGCTTGCCGCTCCTTTCTAATGGCAATTTGGCCCACCTTTCAGCAGCAAAATGAAGAAATTCTGTAATGTTTCAGGGGTACCCTCCACCACCTGCTGTTTTCAGCTCTCACCATAGGTTATAATGGATGTGATTTAAAAAATATATATATTTCACTTTAATTTAACCAGGTATGCCAGTTGAGAACAAGTTCTCATTTACAACTGCGACCTGGCTAAGATAGAGCAAAGCAGTGTGACAAAAACAACAACACAGAAATACACATGGGATAAACAAACATACAGTCAATAACACAATAGAAAAACCCATGTACAGTGTGTGCAAATGTAGTAAGATTAGGGAGCTAAGGCAATAATTGATTTATTTATTTTTTATTTCACCTTTATTTGACCAGGGAGGCCAGTTGAGGCCAAGTTCTCATTTACAACTGTGACCTGGCCAAGATAAAGCAAAGCAGTTCGACACATACAACAACACAGAGTTACACGTGGGATAAACAAACATACAATCAATAATACAGTAGAAAAGTATATATACAGCATGTGCAAATGAGGTAGTATAAGGGAGGTAAGGCAATAAATAGGCCATAGTGGGGAAATAATTACAATTTAGCATTAATACTGGAGTGATAGACGTGCAGATGATGATGTGCAAGTAGATATACTGGGGTGCAAAAGAGCAACAACAAAAAAATTACAATTTGGGGATGAGGTGTGCTATTTACAGATGGGCTGTGTACAGGTACAGTGATTGGTAAGCTGCTCTGACAGCTGATGCTTAAAATTAGAGAGGGAGAAACTAGTCAAAAGATATGTCGAAAGCCTTGGCCAGATCGATGAAGACGGTTGCACAGTACTGTATTTTATCTATGGTGGTTATGATATCATGTAGGACCTTGAGCGTGGAAGAGGTGCATCCTTGACCAGCTCGGAAACCAGATTGCATAGTGGAGAAGGTACGGTTTGGATTCGATATGGTCGGTGATCTGTTTGTTAACTTGGCTTTTGAAGAGTTTAGAAAGGCAGGGTAGGATAGATATAGGTCTATCACAGTTTGAGTCTAGAGTGTCTCCCCCTTTGAAGAGGGGATGATGCGGCAGCTTTCCAATCTTTGCGGATCTCAGACGATACGAAAGAGAGGTTGAACAGACTAGTAATAGGGGTTGCAACAATTTCGTAAGGTAATTTTAGAAAGAGAAGGTCCAGATTGTCTAGCCCGGCTGATTTGTAGGGTCCAGATTTTGCCGCTCTTTCAGAACATCAGCTATCTGGATTTGGGTGAAGGAGAAATGGTCGAGGTTTGGGCAAGTTGCTGTGGGGGGTGCAGGGCTGTTGACCGGGGTAGCGGTAGCCAGGTGGAAAGCATGGCCAGCCATAGAAAAATGCTTATTGAAATTCTCAATTATTGTGGATTTATCAGTGGTGACAGTGTTTTCTAGCCTCAGTGCAGTGGGCAGCTGCTCTTATTCTCCATGGACTTTAGTGTTCCAGAACTTTTTGGAGTTTGTGATACAGGATGCAAATTTCTGTTTGAAAAAGCTAGCCTTTGCTTTCCTAACTGCCTGTGCATATTGGTTCCTAACTTCCCTGATACATCTGGACCCTATGATCACTCGGCTACACCTGGCTTAACTGGGGTCTCCAGAGACGCAACCTCTGTCATCGTCACTCAATGCCTAGGTTTACCTCCACTGTACTCACATCCTACCATACCCTTGTCTGTACATTATGCCCTGAATCTATTCTACCACGCCCAGAAATCCTTTTCCTGCTCCTTTTATTCTCTGTTCCCAAAGCACTAGACGACCAGTTCTTATAGCCTTTAGACGTACCCTTATCCTAACCCAGGCCCTGTAGCTGCCAGATTATAAAGTAAAAAATCCGTACCACATTGGGTGAGGCGGGTTGCAGGAAAGTATATTCAATTCGTCGATGGAAAGTGAGAATAAAATTGATATACGAAAAAACAAGAAAAAAACGCGAAGTACACAGGACAAGACAAACACACGTCCAACTGTTACGCCATCTCGTGTCCCCACATCACCAACAGACTATCATGGTCCAAACACACCAAGACAGTCGTGAAGAGGGCAAGACATCACCTTTTCCTCCTCAGGATACTGAAAAGATTTGTCATGGGTCCCCAGATCCTCAAAAAGTTCTACAGCTGCACCATCGAGAGCATTCTGTTGCATCACCGCCTGGTTTGGCAACTGCTTGGCATCTGACCGTAAATTCTCTACAGAGGGCCCAGTACATCACTGGGGCCAAGCTTCCTGCCATCCAGGACATACAGTGGGGCAAAAAAGTATTTAGTCAGCCACCAATTGTGCAAGTTCTCACACTTAAAAAGATTAGAGAGGCCTGTAATTTTCATCATATGTACACTTCAACTATGACAGACAAAATGAGAAAAAAAATCCAGAAAATCACATTGTAAGATTTTTAATGAATTTATTTGCAAATTATGGTGGAAAATAAGTATTTGGTCACCTACAAACAAGCAAGATTTCTGGCTCTCACAGACCTGAAACTTCTTCTTTAAGAGGCTCCTCTGTCCTCCACTCGTTACCTGTATTAATGGCACCTGTTTGAACTTGTTATCAGTATACCTGTCCACAACCTCAAACAGTCACACTCCAAACTCCACTATGGCCAAGACCAAAGAGCTGTCAAAGGACACCAGAAACAAAATTGTAGACCTGCACCAGGCTGGGAAGATTGAATCTGCAATATGTAAGCAGCTTGGTTTGAAGAAATCAACTGTGGGAGCAATTATTAGGAAATGGAAGACATACAAGACCACTGATAATCTCCCTCGATCTGGGGCTCCACGCAAGATCTCACCCCGTGGGGTCAAAATGATCACAAGAACGGTGAGCAAAAATCCCAGAACCACACGGGGGGACCTGGTGAATGACCTGCAGAGAGCTGGGACCAAAGTAACAAAGCCTACCATCAGTAACACACTATGCCGCCATCTACTTTCTCAAAACAAGATTAATCTGTAAAACTAAAAATTTGAAATTATTTTGTTACAATACTGAAGAAGATGTTGGTGAATAACCATTTTTAAGAGTCTACAGGAGGGCGCACCAGGCTACGCAATGAAAAGTTGACAGGAAAGTAATTTATTTTTTACCGGAAGGCTAGCCAACTAGTCAACTATCTAGTAAATACTTCAGATACAAAGTTGGTGTCTCTTTTTTGAACAAAATGAATCGGGTATATCTTTTAATTGAACAAAATAGTAAGGTTGCCAATAACTGGGGACTGTATGCCAATAATACGGGACATATTTTTTTGCTAAACTGCTTATCAAAAAGCTGATAGTAGTAGTGTTTCCACAGAAACGTCAAACATGCTAATTGCTAACCCATTAGCTAACATTTTTGCGACACCAATAATCACAAAACATTGATGGCTTGATCACAAGGTAACACTGTTGAAGGTAATATATTTCTTAACTGCTGTTGAATACGCCGATAATACGGGATGCTACGCTAGGCTTCTGTGGTTTTAACACACATATAATACAGGATGCTATGCTAGGCTTCTGTGGTGTTAACACACATATAATACAGGATGCTACGCTAGGCTTCTGTGGTTTTAATACGCCAATAATACGGGAAGCTATGCTAGGCTTCTGTGGTTTTAACACACAGATAATACAGGATGCTATGCTAGGTATTCTGTGGTTTTAACACACAGATAATACAGGATGCTACGCTAGGCTTCTGTGGTTTTAACACACAGATAATACAGGATGCTACACTAGGCTTCTGTGGTTTTAATACACCGATAATACAGGATGCTACGCTAGGCTTCTGTGGTTTTAACACACAGATAATACAGGATGCTATGTTAGGCTTCTGTGCTTTTAATACACCAATAATACAGGATGCTATGCTAGGCTTCTGTGGTTTTAATATGCCAATAATACGTGATGCTATGCTAGGCTTCTGTGGTTTTAACACACAGATAATACGGGATGCTACGCTAGGCTTCTGTGGTTTTAATACACCAATAATACGGGATGCTATGCTAGGTATTCTGTGGTTTTAACACACAGATAATACAGGATGCTATGCTAGGCTTCTGTGGTTTTAGTACACCAATAATATGGGATGCTACGCTACGCTTCTGTGGTTTTAATATACCAATATTACAGGATGCTACGCTAGGCTTCTGTGGTTTTAATACACAGATAATACAGGATGCTATGCTAGGCTTCTGTGGTTTTAGTACACCAATAATATAGGATGCTACGCTACGCTTCTGTGGTTTTAATATACCAATAATACAGGATGCTATGCTAGGCTTCTGTGGTTTTAATACACAGATAATACAGGATGCTACGCTAGGCTTCTGTGGTTTTAACACACAGATAATACAGGATGCTACGCTACGCTTCTGTGGTTTTAATATACCAATAATACAGGATGCTACGCTAGGCTTCTGTGGTTTTAATACACCAATAATACAGGATGCTACACTAGGCTTCTGTGGTTTTAATACACCAATAATACGGGATGCTATGCTAGGTATTCTGTGGTTTTAACACACAGATAATACAGGATGCTATGCTAGGCTTCTGTGGTTTTAATACACCGATAATACAGGATGCTACGCTAGGCTTCTGTGGTTTTAATACACCGATAATATGGGATGCTACGCTAGGCTTCTGTGGTTTTAAGCAGCAGCTCAAATGGTTGCAACGTTATAACACCAGTCAACTAGTGTATATAATATCAGACCGCCCCGTCCTGCCCCATCCCGCCCCTGTGGACGCATCTAATACCAGAGCTAAACAACCGAATCATGCTTTGCATGTGTTACTTTACCTGTAACCGATGTATCTGCTTCCCATTTCTGAACAACTGAAATAAAAACGTCAGTGATTTGAACAAACATTCCAAAAATATATAGGCTATGTTTTGTAGGCTCATTTAGGATGTAGGCCACAGACTTCTCAATCTCAATCTGTGACTAAGGATATTGCAACACAAACAGTCCACACATTGCATTGGGGCAAAACAATCTGCGTTTTAACCACAAGTAACATAGGCAGCCAAATTGTGCATAAAGTAGAGAATCCCACATATGTGCAGAAGAGGCGTCCATAAAATCCCACTCCATAATATCTTTGTGGGAACAGTACTGGGTCTGAGTCTGGCTTGTGATTCGTTTATTAAGAGTAACTATAGCAATTTTGATTGAAACAGATTTTTTGCCTCAATATGAACCTAGGCTACAATTCAACCAATCGCAGAGGGATTCACTAAGAAGACTGCGTCAGAGGTGTTAAACCCCACAAGCTTTTCCTCTCATGAATTGGGGCCATAGTCCACAGTGTATTATCAAAGACACATTATTTCAAAGACATGGAATCCCACAAGCCATATGCCAATCACAAACTTTTGCCCATATTGCTGTGGCCTGATTAAGCTAAGAAACAGGTTCCACGTGATTACTTTTTTAATCCATATTTTCCGGGACCGACCCTGCTTAGCTTCAGAATGGGATGCTGAGTTGTATGTGGCTGAGGTAAAATGACATATTTCACATTGAATATATTATCAGAGGCTCTGATATGACGGTGTACTCCTGCGCTGGCCTGAGGCCTCAATGCTGACAATACAGCAGAAGCTGTCAGTGGAGGACGGAGTCACAGCAGTCATAAATCATCAGCTCTGCTCCTCCTATACGTTACATGGAGAACAGACGGGAATGCTCACTGCCATCATCCCAGAGGTGACCATGAAGGTGGCAATGTACAATCATGGCTGACCTGATTGGCCTGGACATACTATTTTATTTTTATTTTCAATGACAGCCTAGGAACAGTGGGTTAACTGCCTGTTCAGTGGCAGAACGACAGATTTGTACCTTGTCAGCTCGGGGGTTTGAACTTGCAACCTTCCGGTTACTAGTCCAACGCTCTAACCACTAGGCTACCCTGCCGCCCCACCATAGGCCCAGATACACTGAAAAAAGACAATTTCAGCACTGATATTATTATGACATCGTGTTATTATGACGTTTTGGTCAGTGTGTCTTTGACAGTCTGGAGTTATGCATGGTCGATGGTCACTGTCACTATGTCAGTCAATGTTGTAAATTGTCTTCATGTGTTTATGAGATTTCCCTCCCTCACAAAACAACATAGTCCATGTTTGTTTTTTAATCATCTGAGGCTATGGTTTGACTTTCTGTTCTTTTTTGAAATCTATGAATGCAGATGTAGTACAATTGTTTGCCAAACCATTTTCTGACAGCAGACGAATTTGAACGTTCCCTCTCCTGCTGTCCTTGTTTCCAAATGACCTTCAAAGCACCTAAAGTATTTAATCAGAGGAAGTATAATCCTAAAGCATTTCATCAGAGAAATGTATCATCCTAAAGTATTTCATCAGAGGAAGTATAATCCTAAAGTATTTCATCAGAGGAAGTATAATCCTAAAGCATTACATCAGAGGAAGTATAATCCTAAAGCATTTCATCAGAGGAATGTATCATCCTAAAGTATTTCATCAGAGGAAGTATAATCCTAAAGCATTACATCAGAGGAATGTATCATCCTAAAGTATTTAATCAGAGGAAGTATAATCCTAAAGCATTACATCAGAGGAATGTATCATCCTAAAGTATTTAATCAGAGGAATGTATCATCCTAAAGCATTTCATCATAGGAAGTAGCATCCTAAAGCATTTCATCAGAGGAACGTAGCATCCTAAAGCATTTCATCAGAGGCACGTAGCATCCTAAAGCATTTCATCAGAGGAACGTAGCATACTAAAGCATTTCAGCAGAGGAACGTAGCATCCTAAAGCATTTCATCATAGGAAGTAGCATCCTAAAGTATTTAATCAGAGGAACGTAGCATCCTAAAGCATTTCAGCAGAGGAACGTAGCATCCTAAAGCATTTCATCATAGGAAGTAGCATCCTAAAGCATTTCATCATAGGAAGTAGCATCCTAAAGCATTTCATCATAGGAAGTAGCATCCTAAAGCATTTCATCATAGGAAGTAGCATCCTAAAGTATTTAATCAGAGGAACGTAGCTTCCTAAAGCATTTCAGCAGAGGAACGTAGCATCCTAAAGCATTGCATCATAGGAAGTATCATCCTAAAGCATTTCATCATAGGAAGTAGCATCCTAAAGCATTACATCATAGGAACGTATCATCCTAAAGCATTTCATCAGAGGAACGTAGCATCCTAAAGCATTGCATCATAGGAAGTAGCATCCTAAAGCATTTCATCATAGGAAGTAGCATCCTAAAGCATTTCATCATAGGAAGTAGCATCCTAAAGCATTACATCATAGGAACGTATCATCCTAAAGCATTTCATCATAGGAAGTAGCATCCTAAAGCATTTCATCAGAGGAACGTATCATTCTAAAGCATTTCAGCAGAGGAACGTAGCATCCTAAAGCATTTCATCATAGGAAGTAGCATCCTAAAGCATTACATCAGAGGAACGTATCATTCTAAAGCATTTCATCATAGGAACGTATCATTCTAAAGCATTTCATCATAGGAAGTAGCATCCTAAAGCATTTCATCAGAGGAACGTATCATTCTAAAGCATTTCAGCAGAGGAACGTATCATCCTAAAGCATTTCAGCAGAGGAACGTATCATCCTAAAGCATTTCAGCAGAGGAACGTAGCATCCTAAAGCATTTCATCAGAGGAACGTATCATTCTAAAGCATTTCAGCAGAGGAACGTAGCATCCTAAAGCATTTCAGCAGAGGAACGTATCATCCTAAAGCATTACATCAGAGGAACGTAGCATCCTAAAGCATTTCAGCAGAGGAACGTATCATCCTAAAGCATTACATCAGAGGAACGTAGCATCCTAAAGCATTACATCAGAGGAACGTAGCATCCTAAAGCATTACATCATAGGAAGTAGCATCCTAAAGCATTACATCATAGGAACGTATCATCCTAAAGCATTTCATCATAGGAAGTAGCATCCTAAAGCATTTCAGCAGAGGAACGTATCATCCTAAAGCATTTCATCATAGGAAGTAGCATCCTAAAGCATTACATCATAGGAAGTAGCATCCTAAAGCATTACATCATAGGAACGTATCATCCTAAAGCATTTCATCATAGGAAGTAGCATCCTAAAGCATTTCAGCAGAGGAACGTATCATCCTAAAGCATTTCATCAGAGGAACGTATCATCCTAAAGCATTACATCATAGGAAGTAGCATCCTAAAGCATTACATCATAGGAACGTATCATCCTAAAGCATTTCATCATAGGAAGTAGCATCCTAAAGCATTACATCAGAGGAACGTATCATCCTAAAGCATTACATCAGAGGAACGTATCATCCTAAAGCATTACATCAGAGGAACGTAGCATCCTAAAGCATTACATCATAGGAACGTATCATCCTAAAGCATTACATCAGAGGAACGTAGCATCCTAAAGCATTACATCAGAGGAACGTATCATCCTAAAGCATTACATCAGAGGAACGTAGCATCCTAAAGCATTTCATCAGAGGAACGTATCATCCTAAAGCATTACATCAGAGGAACGTAGCATCCTAAAGCATTACATCATAGGAAGTAGCATCCTAAAGCATTACATCATAGGAACGTATCATCCTAAAGCATTTCATCATAGGAAGTAGCATCCTAAAGCATTTCATCAGAGGAACGTATCATTCTAAAGCATTTCATCAGAGGAACGTAGCATCCTAAAGCATTTCAGCAGAGGAACGTATCATCCTAAAGCATTACATCAGAGGAACGTAGCATCCTAAAGCATTACATCAGAGGAACATAGCATCCTAAAGCATTTCATCAGAGGAACGTAGCAGGCAAATAAAGAAGATGACTGTATCAAAAGCTGAAAACAAACAGCTGATATATTCATCACTCACAGCCCTATTAGGCCAAATGAATGATGATGTCTTTAACTAACTGACAGATGACTTGGTGACTTGGATAAAGCTGTTTCCACACTTATCAGAGTCCCTCCAGGGACCACCACACAATCCTCAGACTGCCAGAGCTATTTTTCACCCAATTTATTTCCAAATGATGGCTAACCTGAGGTCCTCCCTCTGGGCTGAGTTTATGCAATGATTAATGGCAAGTGTTTAGCAGGCCTCTACCTGGGGGACTGGCCCATCTGCAGAGGGATGTCATGTAGAATAGGGCCGCCTGCAGGTTGGAGCTGTTTGACTGGCAGTCTCCCCTCGCCTCAGGCTTCTACAGCGCAGCTACTGCAAGGTCTTAAGAGCCCTCTTGGCACGCGGCTTCTGCTGGCTATCAAGTGTCATTGCCTGGCTGCCTAAAGGCATTGGACATACTGTAGGATGCTCGTAGGGGCTGTGTGGATTCTGTATGTTACTCTAATACCCACTACACACCCAGTGAAGATTCTCATCACCTGGTCCAAAATCAGTAAAAATTTTGTGACCATGCAGCTCCTGTTGACCCGGCACAGGTCTCTGCATGAAGATTATTTAGATGTATATTATACACTTGAATGGCTTGTCTTTTTCATTTAATCACAACCGAACCCCCTAGAAAAGGCCCAGATGCTGGTGGGACAGTAATCAAACTGATAGACACATCGCCGGGCCCTCTTGGCCTGCCAGGGTGCAGCCTGTTTTCCTCTGGGTCTGGAGCTAACAGTGGTAACTATGGCTTTGACGGATTGTGATGGAACCTGCTCTCAAAAACAGACGTGTTCATCAACAACGCTCACTTGTCAAAAGTGATGACACATAACCTACCGTATCTGGGTATCTGGGTAGATGATATTTCAAAAATGATACAGTAGTTAAAATGTCACCTAAAATGTATTTTTAACCCTCTTATTCTGGCCTCTACATCTGCGGCATACAGTTTCTTCAAGCAGTAGTGTTCTGCTTCATATTGGTTCTGAAGTAATGAGCTGTCATTGTTGGGCAGCAGGCAGATCTGAATGAGAGAGAGAGAGAGAGAGAGAGAGAGAGAGAGAGAGAGAGAGAGAAGAAAAAAAACAGGTAAGTGGTATGGACAGGGGTGGAGGGGGGACAGGAAGGGGCTACGGAAGATAAAATAATATTTTCAGGGCGGATGTCCCAACAATCTCCCCTCCCTCTCCTACTTCCCCCTCCATCCTCCAGAACACAATGGATAGAAGCATTTACACCACCATAAATCAAAGTTACGCACTGCTCAAGACCAGCTGGCACATTTGCAAATAATTGTAATTATTAATCATGCTGATTTCACACCCTTCAGAATTTGTGGTGGGATCTTTCAGTGGTGAGCCGGGCCTGGCGCCTGCAGCCTGGAGGCCAGCCTGAAAGAGAGGAGCAGCCACCGCAGGGCTTTGATGATTGTCTTATGACACTGCTGAGTGGCACACAATGGCTGTGCAGCCGCAGCACAACATGGGTCCAGAGGAAAAAGGAAGAAGGTGTCCTCCTCTTTATTCTGGCCCCAGGCTTGTTATCAGATTTATTTTTTATTCATCAACCATATAAATATGGTACAGTGCTTTTTAAAACTCAAATCTTGGACTCAGGTTGTGTGCACTATGTTTTGTGTTGGAAAAATGTGCTTTAAATTAGTTGAATGTCTTTCCTTTATCTGTGTCCAAATGTATTTATCTGTGTTCAAATGTATTTATCTGTGTTCAAATGTATTTATCTGTGTCCAAATGTATTTATCTGTGTCCAATTTATCTGTGTTCAAATGTATTTATCTGTGTCCAAATGTATTTCTCTGTGTCCAAATGTATTTATCTGTGTTCAAATGTATTTATCTGTGTTAAAATGTATTTATCTGTGTCCAAATGTATTTATCTGTGTTCAAATGTATTTATCTGTGTTCAAATGTATTTATCTGTGTCCAAATGTATTTCCTGCATTTCTGACAACTTCAAATGAAATCTGACAGGTAATGGTTGATACAACAAACAACAGTCCCCATTATTCCAGCATTGCTCAAACTGGCTTTGCGGAAGTGGAAGTGTAACTGGGAAAATTCTCAATCAGTATTTCTTTATCATCTGCAAACTTGACTTAGTGGTCAGTCCAGTAATGTGACAAACCAAGCATTGCTAACACACGTCTCGGCTCAGAAAACACCACATAAGGAGATAGCCAGTAGTTCCCAGGAGCTGTGTGCCTACAAGCATCCTAGCTGTCACTCAAATAGCGAGGGGCCAAAGCTCATTGGCTGGAACTCGAATTGCTAGAGGTCTGGCCCACGTGAGGGAAAATGGTGCCGTACAGCTTTCAGTGGGGCGGGGGCGGGATGGGGGCGGGAAGGTGTGGCAGCAGGCCTGCGCTCAAAGTCTGTGTGTGTGTGTGTGTGTGTGTGTGTGTGTGTGTGTGTGTGTGTGTGTGTGTGTGTGTGTGTGTGTGCCTGCGTGCGTGCGTGTGTGCGTGTGAGCTTGCATGCACCGAGGGAACAGTCTCTGGGAGGGGCACTGATCTCTCTAGGAGGTGACCACATTGACGTTAAGTGATGGATGAGCCTGGATCAACCCCATGTAGACCACAGTGGCCCTGTGCATAACAGAGGAGCTCCCTGGGCCAGGGCTCAGGAACAAAGACCCACACAGGTGTTCAAATGGCCCTCTTAACAATGTGCTCTGGAGAGAGAGGAAACTGAGTCCATACATTGAATTAGCTGCTAAATCATGTTATTTTCTCTGCCTGGATAAAGATAGATGAAGAGGATGAAATTGGTCTCTCGCTCTCTCTCTCAATTCAATTAAATTCAAGGGGCTTTATTGGCATGGGAAACATATGTTAACATTGCCGAAGCAAGTGAGGTAGGTAATATACAAAAGTGAAATAAACAATAAAGTTTCAAAACAGAAGTTTCAAAACAATAATGACATTACAAATGTCATATTATATATATATATATATATATATATATACACTTTTGTAACAATGTACAAATGGTTAAAGTACACAAGGGAAAATAAATAAGCATAAATATTTGTTGTATTTATGGTGTTTTCTCACAAATCTTGCTGCTGTGAGGCACACTATGGAATTTCACCCAGTAGATATGGGAGTTTATCAAAATTGGATTTGTATTCGAATTCTTTGTGGATCTGTGTAATCTGAGGGAAATACAGGTGCAGTACGTGTCTCTAATATGGTCATACATTGGGCAGGAGGTTAGGAAGTGCAGCTCAGTTTCCACCTCATTTTGTGGGCAGTGTGCACATAGCCTGTCTTCTCTTGAGAGCCAGGTCTGCCTACGGCGGCCTTTCTCAATAGCAAGGCTATGTTCACTGTTCTACCACTGTGTACTCTCTGTTTAGGGCCAAATAGCATTCTAGTTTGCTCAGTTTTTTTGTTAATTCTTTCCAATGTGTCAAGTAATTATCTTTTTGTTTTCTCAGGATTTGATTGGTCTAATATTGCTGCTGTCCTGGGGCTCTGTGGGGTGTGTTTGTGTTTGTGAACAGAGCCCCAGGACCAGCTTGCTTAGGGGACTCTTCTCCAGGTTCATCTCTCTGTAGGTGATGGCTTTGTTATGGAAAGTTTGGGAATCGCTTCCTTTTAGGTGGTTTGGTTGGACAGGTTTCTCAATTTCTTTCTTAGATTTTTGCCTTCTTCATCAAACCATTTGTCATTGTTGTTAATTTTCTTCAGTTTTCTATTTGAGATTTTTAGATTTGATAGGGAAGCTGTTAAGATTTTCTACTGCCAAGTTTATACCTTCACTATTACGGGGGCGGCAGGGTAGCCAAGTGGTTAGAGTGTTGGACTAGTAACCGGAAGGTTGCAAGTTCAAACCCCCGAGCTGACCAGGTACAAATCTGTCGTTCTGAACAGGCAGCACTTATTAGGCCGTCATTGAAAATAAGAATTCGTTCTTATTTGTGGTCTGATAGGGGCTGACTGTGAACACTCTGTCAGTGATAAAGTAGTCTACAGTACTACTGCCAAGAGATGTGCCTTGAAGCACATTGACTATATACCCAGCGTGCGACAGAGCTGTTGTGACCCATTTTTGTTGGTCATCTCTCTTTCTCTCTCTCTCTCTCTCTCTTTCTTTCTCTTTCTTTCTTCCCATCTCTCTCCCTCTCTCTCCCTCTCTCTCTCATCCTCTCTCTCCCTCTCTCTCTCATCCTCTCTCTCTCTCTCTCTCTCTCTCATCCTCTCTCTCTATGCCTGGGGGGCTCTCTCTCTCTTTCTCTCTCTCTCTCTCTCTCTCTCTCTCTCTCTCTCTTTCTTTCTTTCTCTTTCTTTCTTCCCATCTCCCTCTCTCTCTCTCTCTCTCTCATCCTCTCTCCCTCTCTCTCTCTCACGCACTCTCTCTCTCTCTCTTCCTCTCTCTTTCTCTCTCTCGCTCCTTCTCTCTCTCTCTCTTTTCTCTTTCTCTTCCTCTCTCTTTTTTTCTTTCTCTCTCTCTCTCTCTCGCACTCTTTCTCTCTCCTTTTCAGTGTACACCTTGTCACATATCCTCTGCTTGTGGAGAGAGGGTGCTCCATGGTGAGCTCTCACCAGGCCTGTGACTGAGACCACAACAACCAAGTTGAAGTGTGTCAATGAATACTCTCTCACCAGTCACTGAGTACTTCCTGTCCAAACTAGGCTGGACCATTACGGATGTATTCAGTAGTCACAAAAAAAACTTGAAGTAACTTATTTATGACACATCGAAATCTTCTACATTGAATCATCTTCTAGACTAGTACTCATAATTGAGTCAGACGGTAATGTAGGCATTACAGCATGTCCACCTAGAATTAAAGAGCTTATGTAGGCATCGTGAACAGTATGTCCACCTAGAAATAAAGAGCTTATGTAGGCATCATGAACAGTATGTCCACCTAGAAATAAAGAGCTTATGTAGGCATCATGAACAGCATGTCCACCTAGAAATAAAGAGCTTATGTAGGCATCGTGAACAGTATGTCCACCTAGAAATAAAGAGCTTATGTAGGCATCGTGAACAGTATGTCCACCTAGAAATAAAGAGCTTATGTAGGCATCGTGAACAGTATGTCCACCTAGAAATAAAGAGCTTATGTAGGCATCGTGAACAGCATGTCCACCTAGAAATAAAGAGCTTATCTAGGCATCATGTCTGCCTAGAAATGAAGAGCTTATGTAGGCATCATGAACAGTATGTCCACCTAGAAATAAAGAGCTTATGTAGGCATCATGTCTGCCTAGAAATGAAGAGCTTATGTAGGCATCATGAACAGTATGTCCACCTAGAAATAAAGAGCTTATGTAGGCATCATGAACAGTATGTCCACCTAGAAATAAAGAGCTTATGTAGGCATCATGAACAGTATGTCCACCTAGAAATAAAGAGCTTATGTAGGCATCATGAACAGTATGTCCACCTAGAAATAAAGAGCTTATGTAGGCATCATGAACAGTATGTCCACCTAGAAATAAAGAGCTTATGTAGGCATCATGAACAGTATGTCCACCTAGAAATAAAGAGCTTATGTAGGCATCATGAACAGCATGTCCACCTAGAAATAAAGAGCTTATGTAGGCATCATGAACAGTATGTCCACCTAGAAATAAAGAGCTTATGTAGGCATCATGAACAGCATGTCCACCTAGAAATAAAGAGCTTATGTAGGCATCATGAACAGTATGTCCACCTAGAAATGAAGAGCTTATGTAGGCATCATGAACAGTATGTCCACCTAGAAATGAAGAGCTTATGTAGGCATCATGAACAGCATGTCCACCTAGAAATAAAGAGCTTATGTAGGCATCATGAACAGCATGTCCACCTAGAAATAAAGAGCTTATGTAGGCATCATGAACAGTATGTCCACCTAGAAATGAAGAGCTTATGTAGGCATCATGAACAGTATGTCCACCTAGAAATAAAGAGCTTATGTAGGCATCATGAACAGTATGTCCACCTAGAAATAAAGAGCTTATCTAGGCATCATGAACAGCATGTCCACCTAGAAATGAAGAGCTTATGTATGCATCATGAACAGTATGTCCACCTAGAAATAAAGAGCTTATGTAGGCATCATGAACAGTATGTCCACCTAGAAATAAAGAGCTTATGTAGGCATCATGAACAGTATGTCCACCTACAAATAAAGTGCTTATGTAGGCATCATGAACAGTATGTCCACCTAGAAATAAAGAGCTTATGTAGGCATCATGAACAGTATGTCCACCTAGAAATAAAGAGCTTATGTAGGCATCATGAACAGTATGTCCACCTAGAAATAAAGAGCTTATGTAGGCATCATGAACAGTATGTCCACCTAGAAATAAAGAGCTTATGTAGGCATCATGAACAGTATGTCCACCTACAAATAAAGTGCTTATGTAGGCATCATGAACAGTATGTCCACCTAGAAATAAAGAGCTTATGTAGGCATCATGAAATAAAGTCATACTTTACATACCAAATGGTTGGATCATGGCCTTTTTATAGCAGTGTGTCACTAACCTCCCTGATTGAGAGTGTCATGGTGACCAGCTGCTGGATTCCATCACAGAATCCAACACCTATCAGCCAACAGCTTCTGCTTTTACCATAGCAGGTTAGGTAGAGACAGCAAGCTAATCTTTATGTTAACAGGTTAGGTAGAGGCAGTGAGCTGAATCTTTAACATAGCAAGTTAGGTACAGGCAGTGAGCTGAATCTTTACCATAGTAGGTTAGGTAGAGGCAGTCAGCTAATCTGTCACGCCCTGATCTGTTTCATCTGTCTTTGTGCTTGTCTATTCCCCCTCCAGGTGTTGCCCATCTTCCCCATTGTCCACTGTGTATTTATACCTGTGTTCTCTGTTTGTCTGTGGCCAATTCATTTTGTTTGTTAAACCTACCAGCGTTTTGTTTCCCTGCTCCCGCCTGTTCCTTGCTCCTGTTTTCTAGTTTCCCGGTTCGGACCGTTCTGCCTGCCCTGACCCTGAGCCTGCCTGTCGTCCCATAAGACTCCTGAACACCTAATCAAATGGCTACCTAGACTATTTGCATTGCCCCCACCACCCTCTCTCCTTCTTTTATACTGCTGCTATACTCTCTGTTGTTATCATCTACGCATAGTAACTTTAATAACTTACATGTACATATTACCTCAACTAACCGGTGCCCCCACACATTGACTCTGTACCGGTACTCCCTTGTATATAGTCTCGCTACTGTTATTTTACTGCTCCTCTTGAATTACTTGTTATTTTTACTTCTTATTCTTATTCATACTTTTTATAAACTACATTATTGGTTAGGGGCTCGTAAGTAAGCATTTCACTGTAAGGTCTCCCTCTCATCTGTTGTATTCGGCGCATGTGACGAATGCCCTTTGATTTGATTTGGTTTGCATGCAGACCACTGGTGCTGTCACTTATGTTTTCATACCACTGTTCATTCCTGCCTATAATTAGCTCTGTCGACTGTTCCTAGCTCCCCATTCAACACTTATTCTTTATAGGGATACATGGGCTGTGTGGTCCCTCTCTCCCTCTTTCCTAATAGTGTGAAGGCAGATTCACTTCATAATCAATACACTGACATTCAGATCATAGTTATCATCTAATAAAGTGGCCAATGATGTGCCTTCCCCTTGAAAACAGCATTTCCAACTCAATCCAATGTGTTGACATGTATGTACATGTGTTTCTTGTGGCAAACTGTCTGTCCGTTGTTTAAGTTGAAATGTATCAAAGTCACCAACTGTGACAGACTCGCTTTGGCATATGATTAATTTGGTGAAGCTTGCCAACTGCTGCTCTGCCAAGATACTTCTGAGATGGAGTTAAGTGAGATGAGGGTGAGTACGGACTGTGGTGTTGGCGCAATTCTGCTAATAAGCTCTGATTCTTTGATAGAAACACGACTGAGCCGACAGCTCTCTTTCTCTTACATGAAGCTCTGAATGCTTTAACTTTCCACACACGGTAAACTGTCATCAAGTCAATGTGATTTGATCATGGACCTTCACAGTAAATGGCCATCAAGTCAGTGTAGTTTCATCACGGACCCTCACGGTAAACTGTCATCAAGTCAATGTGATTTGATCATGGACCCTCACAGTAAACGGCCAGTGTAGTTTCATCACGGACCCTCACGGTAAACTACGGTCCCGTCTGCAGCCGCCTCATTTCCATAAGCATCATGTGGCACTAAGACAAGCACATTTTGCCAAGCTGTCAGGGCATCAGCCGTCTCCCTGCTAAACAGCTTCCCTATTATAGGAGCCGATGAGTTGTGTCAGCTGAAGGGGCTACAAGAGGGCCCTGCCATTCGGCCCCTAATTAGTGAACCAGACTACCCTTTGTGTGTGTGATTAGCTATTAACTGTATCAATTCTGTTCAATCTGATTTATTTTGAAATCATATCCCCTCCAGGAAGCAAATCCATATGCTTCCCTAATGGGAAATCATCTCTCATTTCCTGTATGTCCTAGAGGTACCTGTGGTCCCGGCCCCAATGTGATGTCTTAGATCCGGTATTCCCAAACTGGGGTACGCATAATGCCGTCGGGGGTACCCATAATTTTCACTTGTCTGGCCGATGACGAGTTTCTCCCATGACTGACCTATCTGTGTGATGTTTTTTCTCGCCTGAATGATCTGAATCTAGGATTACAGGGACTCTCCGCAACTATATTCAATGTGCGGACAAAATTGAGGCTGTGATTAAGAAGTTGGAGCTCTTCTCTGTATGCATTAACAAGGACAACACACAGGTCTTTCCATCATATGATGTTTTGTGTGCAAATGAACACAAACTTACGGACAATATCAAATGTGATATAGCGAAGCACCTGAGTTAGTTGGGTGCGCAATTACGCAGGTACTTTCCCGAAACGGATGACACAAACAACTAGATTCGTTATCCCTCTCATGCCCTGCCTCCAGTCCACTTACCGATATCTGAACAAGAGAGCCTCAATGAAATTGCAAAAAGCGGTTCTGTGAAAATGGAATTTAATCAAAAGCCACTGCCAGATTCTGGATTGGGCTGCGCTCAGAATATCCTGCCTTGGCAAATTGCGATGTTAAGACACTGATGCCCTTTGCAACTACGTACCTACAGTGGGGAGAACAAGTATTTGATACACTGCCGATTTTGCAGGTTTTCCTACTTACAAAGCATGTAGAGGTCTGTAATTTTTATCATAGGTACACTTCAACTGTGAGAGACGGAATCTAAAACAAAAATCCAGAAAATCACATTGTATGATTTTTAAGTAATTCATTTGCATTTTATTGCATGACATAAGTATTTGATCACCTAACAACCAGTAAGAATTCCGGCTCTCACAGACCTGTTAGTTTTTCTGACCTGTTCTCCACTCATTACCTGTATTAACTGCACCTATTTGAACTCGTTACCTGTATAAAAGACACCTGTTCACACACTCAATCAAACAGGCTCCAACCTCTCCACAATGGCCAAGACCAGACAGCTGTGTAAGGACATCAGGGATAACATTGGAGACCTGCACAAGGCTGGAATGGGCTAGAGGACAATAGAGAAGCAGCTTGGTGAGAAGGCAACAACTGTTGGCGCAATTATTAGAAAATGGAAGAAGCTCAAGATGACGGTCAATCACCCTCGCTCTGGGGCTCCATGCAAGATCTCACCTCGTGGGGCATCAATGATCATGAGGAAGGTGAGGGATCAGCCAATAACTACACGGCAGGACCTAGTCAATGACCTGAAGAGAGCTGGGACCACAGTCTCAAAGAAAACCATTAGTAACACACTACGCCGTCATGGATTAAAATCCTGCAGCACACGCAAGGTCCCCCTGCTCAAGCCAGCGCATGTCCAGGCCCGTCTGAAGTTTGCCAATGACCATCTGGATGATCCAGAGGAGGAATGGGAGAAGGTCATGTGGTCTGATGTGACAAAAAGAGAGCCTTTTGGTCTAAACTCCACTCGCCGTGTTTGGAGGAAGAAGAAGGATGAATACAACCCCAAGAACACCATCCCAACCGTGAAGCATGGAGGTGGAAACATCATTCTTTGGGGATGCTTTTCTGCAAAGGGGACAGGACGACTGCACCGTATTGAGGGGAGGATGGATGGGGCCATGTATCGCGAGATCTTGGCCAACAACCTCCTTCCCTCAGTAAGAGTATTGAAGATGGGTCGTGGCTGGGTCTTCCAGCATGACAACGACCCGAAACACACAGCCAGGGCAACTAAGGAGTGGATCCGTAAGAAGCATCTCAAGGTCCTGGAGTGGCCTAGCCAGTCTCCAGACCTGTAACCAATAGAACATTTTTGGAGGGAGCTGAAAGTCTGTATTGCCCAGCGACAGCCCCGAAACCTGAAGGATCTGGAGAAGGTCTGTATGGAAAAGTGGGCCAAAATCCAGGAAACGTATGATCTCTGTAATTGCAAACAAAGGTTTCTGTACCAAATATTAAGTTCTGCTTTTCAGATGTATCAAATACTTATGTGATGCAATAAAATGCTAATTAATTACTTAAAAATCATCCAATGTGATTTTCTGGATTTTATTTTAGATTCCGTCTCTCACAGTTGAAGTGTACCCATGATAAAAATTACAGACCTCTACATGCTTTGTAAGTAGGAAAACCTGCAAAATTGGCAGTGTATCAAATACTTGTTCTCCCCACTGTATGTGAAAGTGGATTCTCATCCCTTACTAGCATGAAAACTACAGTGGGGCAACTATGACAGACAAAATTTGAAAAATAATTCCAGAAAATCACATTGTATGATTTTAATGAATTTATTTCCAAATTATGGTGGAAAATAAGTATTTGGTCACCTACAAACAAGCAAGATTTCTGGCTCTCACAGACTTCTTCTTTAAGATGCTCCTCTGTCCTCCACTCGTTACCTGTATTAATGGCACCTGTTTGAACTTGTTATCAGTATAAAAGACACCTGTCCACAACCTCAAACAGTCACACTCCAAACTCCACTATGGCCAAGACCAAAGAGCTGTCAAAGGACACCAGAAACAAAATTGTAGACCTGCACCAGGCCGGGAAGACTGAATCTGCAATATGTAAGCAGCTTGGTTTGAAGAAATCAACTGTGGAAGCAATTATTAGGAAATGGAAGACATACAAGACCACTGATAATCTCCCTCGATCTGGGGCTCCACTCAAGATCTCACCCAGTGGGGTCAAAATGATCACAAGAACGGTGAGCAAAAATCCCAGAACCACACGGGGGGACCTGGTGAATGACCTGCAGAGAGCTGGGACCAAAGTAACAAAGCCCACCATCAGTAACACACTACGCTGCCAGGGACTCAAATCCTGCAGTGCCAGACGTGTCCCCCTGCTTAAGCCAGTACATGTCCAGGCCCGTCTGAAGTTTGCTAGAGAGCATTTGGATGATCCAGAAGAAGATTGGGAGAATGTCATATGGTCAGATGAAACCAAAATAGAACTTTTTGGTATAAACTCAACTCGTCGTGTTTGGATTACAAAGAATGCTGAGTTGCATCCAAAGAACACCATACCCACTGTGAAGCATGGGGGTGGAAACGTCATGCTTTGGGGCTGTTTTTCTGTAAAGGGACCAGGATGACTGATCCGTGTAAAGGAAAGAATGAATGGGGCCATGTATCGTGAGATTTTGAGTGAAAACCTCCTTCCATCAGCAAGGGCATTGAAGATTAAAAGTGGCTAGGTCTTTCAGCATGACAATGATCCCAAACACACCGCCCGGGCAACGAAGGAGTGGCTTCATAAGAAGCATTTCAAGGTCCTGGAATGGCCTAGCCAGTCTCCAGATCTCAACCCCATAGAAAATCTTTGGAGGGAGTTGAAAGTCCGTGTTGCCCAGCAACAGCCCCAAAACATCACTGCTCTAGAGGAGATCTGCATGGAGGAATGGACCAAAATACCAGCAACAGTGTGTGAAAACCTTGTGAAAACATACAGAAAACGTTTGACCTCTGTCATTGCCAACCAAGGGTATATAACAAAGTATTGAGATAAACTTTTGTTATTGACCAAATACTTATTTTCCACCGTAATTTGCAAATAAATTCATTAAAAATCCTACAATGTGACTTTCTGGATTTGTTTTCTCTCATTTTGTCTGTCATAGTTTAAGTGTACCTATGATGAAAATGACAGGCCTCTCTCATCTTTTTAAGTGGGAGAAGTTGCACAATTGGTGGCTGACTAAATACTTTTTTGCCCCACTGTAAATACAGGCACAGACTGTGTGGAAAATTATTTAAGACTGATACTCTTTCTAATACAGCCGAACATTGCAGAGTTATGTGCATCCTTTCAAGCTCACCCTTCTCAATAACCTGTGGTGAGGTATTCACAATTTCCGATGAACAAGAAAGGTTTTATATGTAAGATGGTTAAGTAAAGAGCAAAATTATTGATGATTATTATTTTAATATTTGTGCCCTGGTCCATAAGTCACTTCCCACCAGCCGGGTTGTGACAAAATCTCACACTCATTCTTATGTTTAATAAATGTGTCGTATAGTGTGTGTGTGGCAGGCTTACAATGATGGCAAAAAAACATTATTTGAGAGTGCGCTGACCCTGGTGCTAGAGGTTGAAAATAAAAAGTTTGGGAACCACTGTCTTAGATGATAGCGACTTGTGTAGGAGATTTGAGGGATCACTGAGCATGTCATATTCCCCAGTCTTCCAGTGCTCTAAGCAAGCTTAGATTCAGGATTATGGAGATGCTGGACCCTAGATCTAGTAGGGGACCCTCAAAATGGAAGGTTGAAACAATTTAATCTATTTTCCCACATCCATAAAATGTATGGACTTCTTTTCTCTGCAGCATCCGTTGAACTTCTGTGTTCTTGGCTTGCTCCTCACACGTCCATGTTTCACTTTGTCACACAGCAACCTCCTACTGAGTGGGGCCAAGCCACAGTGCCCTCTACCAAGCTAGGAGCTGGCACAGAGACCACCGCCCACAGGCAACGTTCGCCCCCCCACCCCCCACCCCCCACCCCCTTTTCACCCTCCTCTCTCCTCTCTGGGGAATGTCCCTCCACCTTCTGTCTACTCTGATTCACTCAACACACATGATTGATCACTGAGACTTAACGCTCTGTCTCACTAATGTCCAGCACTGTGATAATGAGGATATGCTTTCAACAAACAAAGTTTTGTACATGAATAAACTCTTTTGATTGTCTCTACTGATAACGGTGCTAGATACTCAGGTGATCATGAGTCGTGTAGTGTACTATGATCCCTGGAAATGAGCTGCATTCGAAAGAGGATCCTTTGCTCAAAGGGACAAGATGAAAATCTCTATTTCTAATCCAGATAATACACCTTGGGAGTTACAGGTAATCCCTCAGCAGAGACCATCCTGTTGATTCCCTTTATTGAACGCAGACAGTACAGACATCTTGTTGAAGGTTCAACATGTCCCCAATATCGTCATGGAGAGGGGCTTTATTCAGGGCACATTTTAAGCATGTGGTGGCCTATTATTTAAACAGATATATCGCTCCTTTCTGCACCTGCTCCGTCAGCCTTTCTGGCCAGAAGGTTGTGGTAGCACGAGGGCCATGATGTTCTGTGGCTGTCAATCAATGACAGTTTGTTTTCAGCGGTGTCAGGACAGTAACATTCTTCCAGGGAGTCCCTTAACCATAGTCTACTGGCAGACAGACAAACACTTTGTGACAGTCATTTATGGCTAACTAGTGAACGCCATCTGTCAGACACTGTGGGAGGACATTACTGCTCACAGAAACGATAGCTTGACTTCTCTCTCTTCAGTATTTACACATAACTGACACCAAAGCCGACTTGGATGTTGTATTGGACGTGTTTAAACAGTCTGCTATTTTAGCATATGCCTAGTTGACTGGTTCCATGGACTTGAGTGAGACGATCCCCCCATTTTGCAGTTGAAAAAGTCTCAGACATCTGGCATAATATGTTATTTCACTGTAAAGGTAGCTCCCAATCATTCCAGATATATCAATACCTTTTATCATCAACATAATTCTCCCAAAATCACATAAATGCAAGTGATGCTGTCACCCAGAATGACTATATTAGCTTATGTGTAAAAATCACTTACTACTACGGTACGGCAGTAGTTTATGTAGAGTTACATTGTTGATTAGTTACATGAGTTACATTGCTGATGAGCTACATGTATTACATTATTGATTAGCTACATGAGTAACATGGTTGATGAGTTAGTTACATTGTTGATGAGCTACATGAGTTATATTGTTGATGAGTTACATGAGTTACATTGTTGATGAGTTACATGTACTATATTATTGATGAGTTACATGAGTTACAATATTGATGAGCTACATGAGTTACATTGTTGATGAGGTACATGAGCTATATTGTTGATGAGTTACATGAGTTACAATATTGATGAGTTACATGTATTACATTATACATTAGCTACATGAGTTACATGGTTGATGAGTTATATTGTTGACGTGTTACATGAGTTACATGAGTTACATTATTGATGAGATACATGAGTTACATTGTTGATGAGCTACATGAGTTACATTGTTGATGAGCTACATGAGTTACATTATTGATGAGCTACATGAGTTACATTGTTGATGAGCTACATGAGTTACATTATTGATGAGCTACATGAGTTACATTATTGATGAGCTACATGAGTTACATTATTGATGAGCTGTTTGAGTTACATTGTTGATGAGCTACATGAGTTACATTATTGATGAGCTACATGAGTTACATTGTTGATGAGCTACATGAGTTACATTGTTGATGAGCTACATTAGTTACATTGTTGATGAGCTACATGAGTTACATTGTTGATGAGCTGCATGAGTTACATTATTGATGAGCTACATGAGTTACATTATTGATGAGCTGCATGAGTTACATTATTGATGAGCTACATGAGTTACATTATTGATGAGCTACATGAGTTACATTGTTGATGAGCTGTTTGAGTTACATTGTTGATGAGCTACATTAGTTGCATTGTTTATGAGCTACATGAGTTACATTATTGATTAGCTACATGAGTAACATGGTTGATGAGTTAGTTACATTGTTGATGAGCTACATGAGTTATATTGTTGATGAGTTACATGAGTTACATTGTTGATGAGTTACATGTACTATATTATTGATGAGTTACATGAGTTACAATATTGATGAGCTACATGAGTTACATTGTTGATGAGGTACATGAGCTATATTGTTGATGAGTTACATGAGTTACAATATTGATGAGTTACATGTATTACATTATACATTAGCTACATGAGTTACATGGTTGATGAGTTATATTGTTGACGTGTTACATGAGTTACATGAGTTACATTATTGATGAGATACATGAGTTACATTGTTGATGAGCTACATGAGTTACATTGTTGATGAGCTGCATGAGTTACATTATTGATGAGCTACATGAGTTACATTGTTGATGAGCTACATGAGTTACATTGTTGATGAGCTGCATGAGTTACATTATTGATGAGCTGTTTGAGTTACATTGTTGATGAGCTACATGAGTTACATTGTTGATGAGCTACATGAGTTACATTGTTGATGAGCTACATGAGTTACATTGTTGATGAGCTACATGAGTTACATTATTGATGAGCTACATTAGTTACATTGTTGATGAGCTACATGAGTTACATTGTTGATGAGCTACATGAGTTACATTGTTGATGAGCTACATGAGTTACATTGTTGATGAGCTACATGAGTTACATTGTTGATGAGCTACATGAGTTACATTGTTGATGAGCTGTTTGAGTTACATTGTTGATGAGCTGTTTGAGTTACATTGTTGATGAGCTACATGAGTTACATTATTGATGAGCTACATGAGTTACATTATTGATGAGCTGCATAAGTTACATTATTGATGAGCTACATGAGTTACATTATTGATGAGCTGTTTGAGTTACATTGTTGATGAGCTACATTAGTTGCATTGTTTATGAGCTACATGAGTTACATTATTGATGAGCTACATGAGTTACATTATTGATGAGCTACATGAGTTACATTGTTGATGAGCTGTTTGAGTTACATTGTTGATGAGCTACATTAGTTGCATTGTTTATGAGCTACATGAGTTACATTATTGATGAGCTGCATGAGTTACATTGTTGATGAGCTACATGAGTTACATTGTTGATGAGCTGTTTGAGTTACATTGTTGATGAGCTACATTAGTTGCATTGTTTATGAGCTACATGAGTTGCATTATTGATGAGCTACATGAGTTACATTATTGATGAGCTACATGAGTTACATTATTGATGAGCTACATGAGTTACATTATTGATGAGCTGTTTGAGTTACATTGTTGATGAGCTACATTAGTTGCATTGTTTATGAGCTACATGAGTTACATTATTGATGAGCTACATGAGTTACATTATTGATGAGCTACATGAGTTACATTGTTGATGAGCTGTTTGAGTTACATTGTTGATGAGCTACATTAGTTGCATTGTTTATGAGCTACATGAGTTACATTATTGATGAGCTGCATGAGTTACATTGTTGATGAGCTACATGAGTTACATTGTTGATGAGCTGCATGAGTTACATTGTTGATGAGCTGCATGGGTTACATTGTTGATGAGCTACATGAGTTACATTGTTGATGAGCTACATGAGTTACATTGTTGATGAGCTGCATGGGTTACATTATTAATGAGCTGCATGAGTTAATTGTTGATGCTGACAGGCTCTGAGAGAATTAGAAATAACTATATGAGACTATGATCATGTACAGAAATAAACAATGAAACTCATTTTTTTATTTTACAAATCCTCTAAATTGTGAAAACAAGATATTACGACCAACCCAACAATTGAAAAAGCATAGAACACATTTCTTAGGTCCATTTTCCCTCCAAACAAACCTGGACAAAGGGAAACGTCAACATTACCCCTAACTGTACAATTAACATGCAAATGAGCTCCGATACTAATGGCTGTGGCAAAATGAATTTATGATGAAAATCTGCTTTCTGCTTTGGCTACATGTCTATGAAATCAGCTGATGACAGGCCCAGGGGCATTCCCCCGGGGCAGAGAGACAATGGATGCTGCATCTGCTACCTAATTCAGACCCCTGAGAGACCCAGAGCGCCCAGGAACTGGCAGACATAATGAACAGCAGACCCCAGACATTCAACTGAGGGGGCAGCAGCTCCTATGATTTAGCCAATGCCCCTTACTCACATGAGGGGGAAGCAGCTTCTCTGATGCAGCCAATTATTCAACATAAATGTATTTTCAATTGCAGCCACAGTTTTGCCCTGCACAAGCCCTGCTTTGACAGAGAGCTTTTAGCTCACAGCCAGCAGCACTGTTAACATGCATATCTATTGGGTGGGATCTTTGAGGGGAATCTGAGTTTAACAAGGCAACTCTCAAAGTGTTTCATGTTAGTGTTTCCAGCAAATAGGTGTGTCCACTGAAGATGACTGGACATTTGTCACTGCTGAAAAGAAGGGGAATAGTTAGCATGTCGTCTTTTGATTTAAAGCATTCAAGAAATTACTTGGGAGCATGAAAGTCCTCCTCATTGGTTCTTTAGTGACCCTTATGTGCTTGTAAGGCTTTTTAGTCTCTCAATCCATCTGGTTCTGAATAAGCACCAATAAGAATAGCTTGTGTTGTGCAGTGATTCTCTATCTGTCTCACTCTGTCAGCCAGAGAATGGTAGGCCTAAGAAAATAATATCGACTGGCCTCATATACAGCTCTTGGGTTACTTTTTTACTGTGAGTAAAAGTTGTCCAACCTGCATAGTCAAATCAAATCAAATTGTATTTGTCACATGCGCCGAATACAACACCTTACAGTGAAATGCTTACTTACAAGCCCTTAACCAACAAAAAGTGTAGAGAAAGTATTTACTAAAATAAACTGAAGTAAAAAAATAAAATAAAATAAAATAAAAACATTTAAATACGAAAAAAGATTAATAACAATTAGTTCATTAAGGAGCAACAATAAAATAACAGTAGCGAGGCTATATACCGGTACAGAGTAACCGGTTAGTCGAGGTAATTGAAGTAATATGTACATGTAGGTAGAGGTAAAGTGACTATGCATGGATAATAAACAGAGAGTAGCAGCAGTGTAAAAATGGGGATAGGGGACAATGCAAATAGTCTGGGTAGCCATTTGATTAGATGTTCAGGAGTCTCATGGCTTGGGGGTAGAAGCTGTTAAGAAGCCTTTTGGACCTAGACTTGACGCTCCGGTACCACTTGCCGTGCGGTAGCAGAGAGAACAGTCTATGACTAGGGTGGCTGGAGTCTTTGCCAATTTATTGGGCCTTCTGCAGACACCGCCTGGTATAGAGGTCCTGGATGGCAGGAAGCTTGGCCCCAGTGATGTACTGGGCCGTCTAAATAAAAAACAAATAATCAAAGAAAATTCAATAATGGTGTTGGAAAAACTGTGAATCACCTCCCTCATGAGCATTCCCATCTATCACTGTACTGTCACAGCAGCACTTGCTATAAACAAAATGACTATCGTTCACAGAGGTGTTATCATCATGACAATCAGCATATCTGATGAATCTCCAGCAGGGAGGGATTTTATTAGCTGCAAAACTGTAATTAAAGGAAACGAAGGGAGTTGCATGGAGAGAAAACTACCAAGTAATGTGTAATTCACTAGCAACAACATAGGTTATTAGGCCAACGTAATTACTTACTGTTTACCTCCACAATCTCATAGAGACAATGTAAGAATAATTGTCAAATCAAATACATTCAAACAGACTCAAACAAACGAGAAGAGTATTATGTCTTAACCCTCAAACTACCGACTGAGGTCATTTTCATCCCAGAGGCATATTTTTTATAATACTGTATCTCAAATGTGTTTCATTCAATCCTTTCAATTTTCCATGACACTCTGGAAACCCATAGTGTGTATTGGTGTGTATTCTCTGAAAACCTATTATGTGTATTGGTGTGTATTCTCTGAAAACCCATAGTGTGTGTTGGTGTGTATTCTCTGAAAATCCATAGGGCTGTATTGGTGTGTATTCTGCTAAAAAAACTATATTCTACTGAACATTTGATATAAATATGAGAATTCCTATAATATCCTCCAATGTTCTATATTTGCAACGTAAAACATTGCTATAACATTTGGTTTGAAGGGACTTTGAGGATTTGATTATGCTTTTTGAAGCATGCTGCCATAGCCCCTAACACTCCCATTGTTTCGCTAACAGCCATGCTAAAACACCATCATTAAGTTCGCAGATGACACAACAGTGGTAGGTAGGTCTGATCAACGACAACGATGAGACAGCCTATAGCGAGGAGGTCAGAGACGTGATCAAGAAAAAGGAGATGATTGTGGACTACAGGAAAAGGAGGACCGAGCATGCCCCAATTCTCATTGACAGGGCTGAAGTGGAGCAGGTTGAGAGCTTCAAGTTCCTTGGGGTCAACATCACAAACAAACTAACATGGTCCAAGCACACAGAGACAGTCGTGAAGAGGACAGGACAAAACCTATTCCCCCTCAGGAGACTGAAAATATTTGTCATGGGTCCTCAGATCCTCAAACGTTTTTACAGCTGCACCATCGAGAGCATACTGACTGACGGGTTGCATCACTGCCTGGTATGACAACTGCTCAGCCTCCGCCCGCAAGGCACTACAGAGGGTAGTGGGTACGGCCCAGAAAATCACCGGGGCCAAGCTTCCTGCCACCCAGGACCTCTATACCAGGCGGTGTCAGAGGAAGGCCCTAAAAATTGTCAAAGACTCCAGCCACCCCAGTCATAGACTGTTCTCTCTGCAACCGCATGGCAAGCGGTACCGGAGCGCCAAGTCTAGGTCCAAGAGGCTTCTAAACAACTTCTACTCAAAGCCATAAAACTCCTGAACATCTAATCAAATGGCTACCCAGACTAAATCCCCCCTCTTCAAGCTGCTGCTACACTCTGTTATTGTTTATGCATAGTCACTTTAATAACTCTACCTACATGTACATATTACCTAAATTACCTCGACACCGGTGCCCCCACACATTGACTCTGTACCGGTACCCCCTGTATATAGCCTCCACATTGACTCTGTACCGGTACCCCCTGTATATAGCCTCCACATTGACTCTGTACTGGTACCCCCTGTATATAGCCTCCACATTGACTCTGTACCGGTACCCCCTGTATATAGCCTCCACATTGACTCTGTACCGGCACCCCCTGTATATAGCCTCCACATTGACTCTGTACCGGTACCCCCTGTATATAGCCTCCACATTGACTCTGTACGGTACCCCCTGTATATAGCCTCCACATTGACTCTGTACCGGTACCCCCTGTATATAGCCTCCACATTGACTCTGTACCGGTACCCCCTGTATATAGCCTCCACATTGACTCTGTACCGGTACCCCCTGTATATAGCCTCCACATTGACTCTGTACAGTACCCCCTGTATATAGCCCCGCTATTGTTATTTTACTGCTGCGCTTGAATTATTTGTTATTTTTATCTTTCTTTTTTTAGGTATTTTCTTAAAACTGCATTGTTGTTTAAGGTCTTGTAAGTAAGCTTTTCACAGTAAGGTCTACTACACCTGATGTATTCTGCGCATGCGACTAATACAATTTGATTTGATTTGCTGTGGGGTAAGTACATAAAGAAAACTGAGCCATATTTTTGGTCGTGTCTCTCAGGATAAATGGATTTCTTATATCAATAAAATTAAGTATATTTTTGGTGTACTGCCCCTTGATATGGCAGTAGTTTTTACAAAATTAACATGGCGAAATGTATATTTTCTTCAAAATTCAGAAAAATAAATTATACTATGATCAAATCATATTAATTAAATCAGCTTTTTAGTTCTAATGTGGATTGTATTTTGAAGAAAAACTACACATAAGGGAAGATGTATGTTGTTGTTTAAGCAAATTGCCTGTAATTTAACTGGTTATATTTTATTTTAGATAACAGTCCAATTATGTTAAGATGAGAAATATGTTTATATTTTGACATGATTGTTTCTTTTTCCAACCATTTGTTCTTATTGGTAATCCAAATATGTTGGTAGTTTGAGGGTTAAACATCACATCTGGGTCTGAGTGAAAGTTGACTCCAGTAGTTGCATCTCAAGGGTAATCCCACAATATGTGTCACGCCCTGACCTTAGAGAGCCTGTTTATTTCTCTATTTGGTTAGGTCAGGGTGTGATTTGGGTGGGCATTCTAGTTTTCTATTTCTTTGTTGTTCTTTGTTCTTTGTTGTATGGTTCCCAATCAGAGGCAGCTGTTTGTCGTTGTCTGTGATTGGGAATCATACTTAGGCTGCCTGTTGTCCACCTGAGTTTTTGGATCTTGTTTTTGCACAGTAGCTGTCGAGCCCTGCAGAACTTTACGTTCGTTTATATTTTGTTGTTTTGTCGGTGTTTCAGTATTAAATATCATGAACACTTTCCACGCTGCGCTTTGGTCTCATTCATTCAACGACGGACGTAACAATATGTTTGAAATGTATCCATGATTAAATTCTTTATTATATACAGCACAATGGTCAGATTATCCATATGAGTCCAATATATTTTCTGGAAACATTTACAAAATGTGCATGCACGTGAACTCACAATTTGGAGAACAGGCAATGTTACTACTTATAGTGCAGTAATGATGGTAGAACGGCACATATTATGAACTACATCATAAAGTATGTCTAGAAAATGATAGCAGGCATATAGTATCAATGGATATCATTAATATCACCATTTTAAGCAGCCTGTGCAGAGGTAAGCACATTTGAAGCACATTTTGCTGGCACATTTTTCTCACACAACTGGACTGTCAATGTTCTTATACTGCATGATAATTGACCACGTTTCATGATAATTAGGCAGCATTCTTCTCTGGCACAATCTTTAGAACAAAATATTTTAACGCTTCTTCTTGATGGGAACTTGCAACCATCGATATAAACCCCATCTGGCATGGACAGTCTAACCGTAACTGTTTGTATCCTTAAGACAAAATGTAAAATAAAAAAACTCCCCCTTTCACTCTCCCAACCTACAGCACTATGAGGAACGAATTTGAGCTTTCCAATGACAAGGTTACAAAAGGCTTACTGGCTCATTTACATGCTGGAAGAATGGCAACTGAATGCATAATCTTTTGCGTATAGGTTCCTGTAATCCCAACCAGTCTTCTGATGTGTTTCCTTCCCCATTCCCCCAGGAACAATTCACTTGTAATCTCCACAAACACAATCTGTTTAGAACTCTGATCTGCAATGCACCGGTGAAAGGACTCAAGGGACATGCCAAAGCATTTTCTGATCCCATGGAGGTTCATGTAGCATTTGTTTCAGGACACAACAGTTCGATAACATCCCATGGAATTATGAAATAATTTATTAAGCACATTGTATGATCAGAAATATGTCGTATTACTAACGTATTTGTTGAAAATATACAGATGTAGGATCTTAATTTGATCACTCTTTGGTTACTGAGAATGTTCCTGCACTGCAGGAATTCCTAACTTGTAGTGTATTCTAGTTTTGAAAAGGCTTCCAAAGTTTGTAATTTCCTCTTTGAAAATTCAGACTTGATTTGACCTAACAAAAAATGTGTCAACCCAAACAATGAGATCCATTTATTATATTCCACATAGTAATTCACATGTCATATTGCTGCAGGATTATTCTCCTGCTGTAGCTAACTGGCTCAAATTAAGATCCTACATCTGTAGGCCTATAGGACATTTAAATATATTTACATTTACTAAACAAAAATAGAAACTAAACATGTAAAGTGTTGGTCCCATGTTTTAAGAGCTTAAATAAAATAATAAAATATCCCAGAAATTTTCCATTTGCACGAAATGCTTGTTTCTCTCAAATGTTGTGCAAAATGTTGTTAGTGTGAGCATTTCTCCTTTGCCAAATAATCCATCCACCTGACAGGTGTGGCATATCAAGAAACTGATTAAAAAGCATGATCATTACACAGGTTCACCTTGTGCTGGGGACAATAAAGGGCCACTCATTTTAGAGAATTTGGCAGTACGTCCAGCTGGCCTCACAACTGCAGACCACTTGTAACCACACCAGCTCAGGACCTCCACATCCGGCTTCTTCATCTGCAGAATCGTCTGAGACCAGCCACCCAGGACGCTAATGAAACTGTGGAGTATTTCTGTCTGTAATAAAGCCCTTTTGTGGGAAGAACTCATTCTGATTTGCTGGACCTGGCTCCCCAGTGGGTAAGCCTGGCTCCCAAGTGGGTGAGCCTATGCCCTCCCGGGGCCCATCCATGGCTGCACCCTTGACCAGTCACTGGATATTCATAGATTAATGTCTAATGTAATTCTTTAAATTTAGTGATTTTCTTAAATGAACTGAAATTGTTGAGTTATTGTTATATTAATACTTTTCCTAATATCAACCGTTGGAAATGTGGGTGGTGTTGGCTAGTTCAGGATACATGCCATTCTAATGTTGACAAGTTGGAGACATATTATTTTGGGAAAGTTAAGCCTAAAATGTAGGTCTATTGTGCATTATTCTTCATTATCTGGTGTTCAGATCAATGCTCTCTCTTAACATTTCTGTCAACACAAAAAAAACACTATATAATACAAGCATGAGGATTTTGTATAATTCATTCTATAAAAGTGTATGTAGGCTACATACAGTATATAGAGATCAATGTCAATAATGGCTCAAATGTGGATTCTGATAGGATCAATAAACTTATGCTGGTCAGGTCTAATAAGATGCTTGTGTTTTTCTTAATTATGTTACGATAAGTATTACATCTTAGATATATATGATATATATATATATATATATATATATATATATATATATATATATATATATATATATATATATATATATATATATATATATATATATATATATATAGTAGAAAACTCCAAAAGCAATCAAGGACTATGCCCACACATTTTCTGCAGATACTGCCAGATAACCAACATTTCTACTGGTGTTAGTTGCTACAACAAAACTCTCCTAACCCCCATTCGGTGTAATGTATATTCAGAACTACTTCTGCACCTGTGAAATGTAGTGGAGATTATAATAGGCCCACATGTAAACATTACTAACTGCAGTGGATATTATATTGCCAACCTGAAAAACAAATACTTTGCTCTCACCTCACCACAATGAATTAACAGAAACAAATAAAAGTTAGCAAGTATCTTACTTTGTTAAGCGGTCATTAGGCCTTCCTCTTATGTGGATCTAAAATATCTATAGACTGTCTACAAACATTTGAAATAGTCTAGATAAGTTAGGTCTACATAGTCTACAAAATTATCAAAAAGGTACATTAAAATCCAGGCATTATTGACATACTGCATGATTCCAATCACTCAAGGCCTACATAGGCTACTAGATCTAACCTATATTTAGACTTGGCTTTAAATCTATGAATAAATAGCCAAACCTATATGTAGACATGGCTTTAAATATATGAATAAATAAGCAACATATATGTAGATATGGCTTTAAATCTACGAATAAATAACAAAACCTATATGTAGACATGGCTTTAAATATATGAATAAATAACCAAACGTATATTTAGACATGGCTTTAATCTATGAATAAATAACCAAACGTATATTTAGACTTGGCTTTAAATCTATGAATAAATAAGCAACATATATTTAGACTTGGCTTTAAATCTATGAATAAATAGCCAGACGTATATTTAGATTTGAAATCTATGAACAAATAATCGACAGGAATCAATGTCCTTAATTGAGGCTATGTTAGATACATCCTGACATGGTATGGACAGGCAATGCAGCATACAAGGTTCATCATATCCGTTTTATTGACATTTCATCCAGGAACACTGGGCAATAATAAATATTTAATTAGTCATCAATACAAAAATAAAGACACGGGGTCTCCGGACATAAAACATTCTTTCCAGCAAAACAATCATGCAGCCATGCTACTGAAGTTCAACATATGGACGCCACCGCAAAACTAAAAGTATTTTCAGAATTCTATGGAGTCATCAAGAGCCATATTATTTCAACCTTTCCGAAATTAATATATAAATCATGCAATTTTCATACACTGTAGAATGCGATTTCACCATCCTTGTTACAAGGAAAGTGCATTCTTCACTTTCACAAATGATGCCAAAACAAACATATTACATTGCATGTAACTTTTTTCACCCTTTCGGGTGAGCAAGTATTTTGTGCTACGATCAACTTCAGTGCTCCAAACATGAGGTCACATTCAGACATCTCCAGATTAATGCTCTCCAAACATGAGGTCACATTCAGACATTTCCAGCTTAAAGCTCTCCAAACATAAGGTCACATTCAGACATTTCCAGCTTAAAGCTCTCCAAACATAAGGTCACATTCAGACATCTCCAGCTTAATGCTTTAGGTTTTTTCACAGAGCGTCTTGTAAGAAACATATATACATAGCGTGAATGCATCTCTGGTGACACCAAATAAACAGCTACATTTTTTACCGTGAAAAAAGTATTTTCACAGGGTCTTTGTTACAAGGAGGAATAATTAACGGTTCTCATACGCAAAACAAATAAACATACATACAATGCATGCATGGAGGTCAATTCTTCATGTCCAATTCATAATGTACTGTACTGTACATATTGACACCATTCTGAATCGGATGTCCCGAATTACTTCATCACATCCTTGTTTCCGCTTGCAAGTCTCGTCAGTCCCGCAGAACTGATAGGAATATGAGGGGGTGGTGGTACTTGGCATATGGGGCACGGGCATGGTAAACCTGCCCAGTGTTGGAAGCCGCTGCCGAGCTGAAGAGGGTGTGCAGGGGCACTCTTCATTAAGGAGTGAGGCGCTCGGATGGAGGTAAGTCCAGGTAAGGTGGTGGTGAGGGTAGAGGATGTGGACGAGGACAGCGCGCTCCCGAGCAGCGGATGCACCTGATGCGCCGGGTTGCCAGAGTGCCCGCTTACTGTCCCGCAGTGGAACGCAGAATGATGTCCGCCGTAGATTTCTCCAACCAGCCTTTTCATCTCGTCCATGGAGCTGTTGAGCATCAGGATGTAGTTTCTGGCAAGCAGGAGAGTGGCAATCTTCGACAGCTTTCTCACAGACGGACCGTGTGCGTAAGGCATAACTTCCCGGAGGCCGTCCATCGCCAGGTTCAAGTCGTGCATCCTCTTGCGCTCCCGCCCGTTGATTTTCAGCCTCAGATGCTGAATCTCTTGCTCGGTCACCTGCTTCTTGAGTTTGTACTTGCTCCCGCCAGATGACGTATTTTCCCCGTGCCTGGAAAGATGCTCGCTCGTCATCTTCTGGAGGAGTTCGTTCTGCGCCGAGGACACTGAATTGAGGTGGTCTCGGAGATACATTCCATCCATGTCTGGCGAGGAAGATCTGCTCGAGCTGGAGTCAGAATGCATTTTATTAGCTCGGTTTGGGTAAGAGGTCGCCGCTTCCCTCTGTCTCTGCCTCTATTTTTAAATCACAATCGATCACCTGTTTGTGTCGTTTTGAGTTTGGTCCTCTTTTTGGGATGGAGGTCTATGAGGGCTTGAATGGACGCACTGGGCTTGTTGGCCGGATAACTGCGCGTAATCTTATCCCGCGGGTGCACCTCTTCTTGCTCTGTGGTGGGGTAAAATACTGCTCCGAGTATTTATAGTGCGGTTGAGAAGGGGAACAAAAGGAACCCTCCTATTGATAATAATGGTCTTGTTAGGATGACGTCCCCATTATACAGCGCGGTGTGCTTTGACTGTCCCATTGACCAAAGGGCATCTATTCCTATTCATTCTAATGCCAACACTTCAATCCTGGATAATCTGAAACCAAGACAATTTGAAAACACTCTGCTGCTTTCTAGAAATAATAACGGGTTAGTCTGAAATTATTGTTTCATCAGCTTCACTTTGTAATATATTTCTGTAAGGCTTTTATTAAAACTGTTTATCACTCACATTTTGGAAAACTTAAAGCGGTGTAACCTAGTCATGCATCGTGTTTTAGTGATTGCGTGTATGGGATCGGCTACAATATTATCTGCATCGCTAGAAAATGTTAATTTTCAGACCATCCACAATTTAACTTTGTCGTGCTGTCGAGAGGGGGAATAACATTGATGAGTTTTAGCTGCCGTTTAGGGTAGACTATCAATGAGGGACGCGCAACCAGCGTGATCTTTGTGCACGAGCAGCAGAATATTTTAAATTCCATAATACCGTATTAATAGCATAATAAGAATATATGTATTTTTTATTAATATTTATTTAACCTTTATTTAGCTAACTAATAAGAACATCGATTCAAAGTTTACTCAGCCTCATGGCGTTTCAGCTTAATCAGCAATTAACCTGAACTTCGGGAAAATATATTGATTTAGAATTTGATAAAAGCAAAATAAGGTACTCTCTCACACTCTTTTTACATCAATTAGATCAAATAATATATGAGATGCTGTCACTATAACGTGCTATAATGACAAGTTTGGCGTCTCTCACTGTTCTCAGCCATGCAGGAATCCACATAACATGTTCTCTGCTGATTGTAGTGTTATTCAATGTCCTTCCACCTTAAGTACACACCTGCCATAACATGAAATTCAGATTGGATAGGAATTTATTTTACTATCACAATCATAGGCCACGTATGACAGCCCAAAATCGTTATCCCGATCAGAGGCCAAGCTGGAACTGGAATGGGCCGGGAGGCATGATGCACCACTGCAACAGAATAGGCTATTCAACTCCAGTCAAAAACTACATGTGGTTTCCATTTAGTTATACACATTTTTCACACAAATAGACGAAGTAAAAAAAAAAATTAAATAGAGGATTTTCTATTATGTTGAAAATATGTTTGAATTGATTATGACAACCACAACTATTATTATTATTATTATTAGCAATGTTATATCATTAGCCTGTAGTTACTGCTTTCATTCTTGTTGCTACAAATAGACGCCTACCCGTTTAACCCCTAAAAATCTCATTACGGGGCTTACTACATTTGGAGGTTAAATTAGACCACCTCCAGAATAGAAACCAAACCGACTTGAAGATGAATTGTCCAAATATAGCATCGCAACCCGGTTTTCCTCAGGTGGTTGGTTTTAGTAGGCCTGTACTCTACGTGTGCATAGCCTACTGATATTACATTAGGCCTAAATATGTATTATTTTATTTATTTTATTTTTACTTAACCTTTATTTAAGTAGGATAATCAGTTTAAGAACAAATTCTTATTTGCAATGATGGCCTGCCAAAAGCCAAAGGCTCATGCGCGGGCGGGGACTGATATATTGCTCATGTGAACATGTGGTAGGCCTTTATTGCATATTTTGCAACCATTCCGAACTTTGAATTGTGTATAGTTTAAATTAAATATCTGTTCAATTCCTACAGAACATTTTCAATTTTTTTCTAAAAGTTTTATTGGGCTAGCTATAGGCTTGTTTAGTTGCTGTAAGTGCGTCATTTAAATTAGTCTACAAAGGAATCTCAGTCCTTTTTATCAGATATCTTTCTGGGAATATAATGTCTCCTCATAATAATGTTTAATTTGTGATGAGCATCAGCAATATTGTGATGGATGTCGATCAATTCATAAAACAGAAAACATGAACTGAATAATAGATTTGAAAAGTAGATGTAAAATGATAATAATAATAATAATAACACAGATCCTCTAGTCATGAATAATGCAATCATTGTTGTCCATTAACTTTTGATCCTTAAAATAAATTAATATATCCTACAACCAGAATGTATGGCAGTGCGTACACATCAGTGAATCGTATCTTGTAGAAATGTTGACATAGAACTATAGAACTTGTTGATGCAAACTTGGTTGGAAAAGCTTTGCCAAGAAAAAGCTAGTGTCTAGAATAATGACATTGTATGTAGAAACCAGCCATGATCACTTAGTTAATCATTTCAGCCACATTACATTGGAGGTCAACCCATACATGTACTGTATACAATCATTAGAGAGATGACTGAAGTCCAGAAGGTAACTCTTAATTTGAATATAATTTAAACCAACTCTGTGATGAAGTATCCCAAGACAACACTGAGAACCATATTATTGAGTTTAAGATAACATTGAGACTAATTCCTATCTTCAAAGGGGTATACTCATGTATTTTGTCATGGAGGAGAGGAATAATTGAATGCACAGTAATTGGAGGGGTACAGGCCCAAAACAACTCAATCTCATATTCTTCTTGGTGTTCCACAGCAATAACCCCCCCCCCCCCCCCCTCCCCCCTCAAATAAACATTTTGAAAATGTGTATTCACCATGTCTCTGTTGGAATAGAAAAGAAACCGACCCACATAAAGGTGCTGCAATGCAAAGAAAAGCGCTGAATTTCTTTGCTCTCTCTTTGTGCCATTTGAAATGGAAAGCTTTGAATACCAATTGCTTGAACTGGACATATGTGAATCCCTTTTAATCCCACTAATCCTGTCCCCAAGTGTTTCTTTGTCTGTCGGGCAACCACATAGATCTAAGTGAAAGTGTTTCTAATCCAGGCAATGTGGAGAACCGTCTTAGTGAGAGAGCCAGGGGAAGAGGGAACTGCTACGAGGCACAGGGAGGTGAAAGGAAGGTGTCATGGTGGTTGTGGGGCTGTGGAATGGTGGTGGTGGTGGGGCTTGCCTACTCTCAACTACCCCAGGGGAGGGAAGCACCAATCAGCAGAATGAGTGAGGCCCCTTCCGCCAGTGAACAGGGCCCACACTACTTACCCTGCACCAAGGGCCAGGACATTTGCAGAAATTGAGGATTTAGAAAAAAATCCCCCTTATTCAGTGGTAAAGTCCCAGCAGGTTAGCTAAAATGTGCCTCAATTCATTTCTTAAGACCCTCCTCTTTTTCATTATTTACCCCGTACCACACTTTCTCTCTTCCCCGCGGTCTTGCCAGTTCTTCCCAAAACAGACCTGATACCATGTTGTTGGTCAACTTGGAATGGTGACAGAGAATATAATCCCTCCAAGAGTCTGTTTTTTGGACATAACAAGGCTGTTTGAAAAAGCACCATTGTGTGTAGACATATGTTTAACCTGTTCATACAGTTCACACAAGATACTTGAATGTTGTTGAAAAAGTAGTTGAGCTATTTGAAAGTAAATCTGCTAAAAAACAATTGTAAATATAAATAGATACTTGTATTGTGTCCTCATATCATAACAACATACAATGTACCAAACATTAGGAACACCTTCCTAATATTGAGTTGCGCCCCCTTTGTCCTCAGAACAGACTCAATTCGTCAGGGCATGGACTCTACAAGGTGTTTGAATACCTTCCACATAAAGGCTGGCTCATGTTGACACAAATTACTTGTTCTAAATTCATGACAGGCACACATAAAAGTAAACTTTTTCCTGTACATTACATGATTTTGTATACAGTGCATTTCAATCCAACCCAGACTTGCAGGGCAGTTCAGCTTCCTTGACCATGCAGGGCTGACAATGTGGTCCATCAAGAGGTTTATGTCTGTCCACACTTAAACAAGTACAGTCAATTCAGGAAACTGTTGAGTGTGAAAAAACCCAGCAGCATTGCAGTTCTTAATTAACACATTGAAACTAGTGCGCCTGGCACCTACTACCATACCCCATTTAAAAGCACTTACATTTTTGTCATGCTCATTCACCCTCTGAATGGCACACATACACAATCCATGTCTCAATTGTCAAGGCTTAAAAATACTTCTTTAACCTGTCTCCTCCCATTCATATACACTGATTGAAGTGGATTTAACAAGTGACATCAATAAGGGATCATAGCTTTCACCTGGATTCACCTGGTAAGTCTATGTCATTGAAAGAGAAGGTGTTCCTCATATTTTGTACACTCGGTGTACAACACATACACCACATTTGATTTCCAGTGTTGAGGGAGTTTAGATGCTCAGTGTCATCAAAGTCATCATGACCAGAATTGGGATTGACTGTACCTGTTTTAGTGTGTACAGACATAAACTGAGTTGGATTGAAGTGCACTGTATACAAAATCATGTACTGTACAGGAAAAAGTATATTTTTGTGTGTGCCTGTCACGAATTTAGAAGAAGTAATTTGTGTCTATTTCACAATAATCTGTGATAGTAGAGTCCCACAGCGGTCAAACGGAAATGGTTTCAATCAAATCAAATCAAATCAAATGTATGTATATAGCCCTTCGTACATCAGCTGATATCTCACAGTGCTGTACAGAAACCCAGCCTAAAACCCCAAACAGCAAGCAATGCAGGTGTAGAAGCACGGTGGCTAGGAAAAACTCCCTAGAAAGGCCAAAACCTAGGAAGAAACCTAGAGAGGAACCAGGCTATGTGGGGTGGCCAGTCCTCTTCTGGCTGTGCCGGGTGGAGATTATAACAGAACATGGCCAAGATGTTCAAATGTTCATAAATGACAAGCATGGTCCAATAATAATAAGGCAGAACAGTTGAAACTGGAGCAGCAGCACGGTCAGGTGGACTGGGGACAGCAAGGAGTCATCATGTCAGGTAGTCCTGGGGCATGGTCCTAGGGCTCAGGTCCTCCGAGAGAGAGAGAAAGAAAGAGAGAATTAGAGAGAGCATATGTGGGGTTTCAATCGTTTTTCCACCATTCATTTTTCCCATAGGTGATTTAGAAACACTTCAAATAAAGTCTGTGTTTCGTGCAGGCTCACCCTGGTGTTGGAGCCTGAAGACCAGCACAATCCTCCAGCACGATGGCCAACACTGAACAGCCCTGGATTACACCTTTGTGATATTCTATAATAACTGATTCACTGGTTACACAGTGGGTACAGTGAGTAACACAATGGTGCAGTGAGTAACACAATGGTGCAGTGAGTAACATCATGGTGCAGTGAGTAACACCTTGGTGCAGCGAGTAACACAATAGTGCAGTAACACAATGGTGCTGTGAGCAACATCATGGTGCAGTGAGTAACAGCATGGTGCAGTGAGTAACACAATGGTGCAGTGAGTAACATCATGGTGCAGTGAGTAACAGCATGGTGCAGTGAGTAACACAATGGTGCAGTGAGTAACATAATGGTGCAGTGAGTAACATCATGGTGCAGTGAATAACACCAAGGTGCAGTGAGTAACACAATAGTGCAGTAACACAATGCTGCATTAAGTAACATCATGGTGCAGTGAGTAAGACCATGGTGTAGTGAGTAACATCATGGTGCAGTGAGTAACACAATGGTGCAGTGAGTAACATCATGGTGCAGTGAGTAACACAATGGTGCAGTGAGTAACACAATAGTGCAGTAACACAATGGTGCATTAAGTAACATCATGGTGCAGTAACACAATGGTGCAGTGAGTAACACCATGGTGCAGTGAGTAACATCATGGTGCAGTAACACAATGGTGCAGCGAGTGACACCATGGTGCAAAGAGATCTTCTGTTGAATCTGACAATTCATCTTAATGGTTGTACAGTCGTCTCAAATAAAACTGTGAAGGACCTCGGCGTTACTCTGGACCCTGATCTCTCTTTTGAAGAACATATCCAGACAATTTCCAGGACAGCTTTTTTCCATCTACGTAACATTGCAAAAATCAGAAACTTTCTGTCCAAAAATGATGCAGAAAAATTAATCCATGCTTTTGTAACTTCTAGGTTAGACTACTGCAATGCTCTACTTTCCGGCTACCCGGATAAAGCACTAAATAAACTTCAGTTAGTGCTAAATACAGCTGCTAGAATCCTGACTAGAACCCAAAAAATTGATCATATTACTCCAGTGCTAGCTTCCCTACACTGGCTTCCTGTCAAAGCAAGGGCTGATTTCAAGGATTTACTGCTAACCTACAAAGCATTACATGGGCTTGCTCCTACCTATCTCTCTGATTTGGTCCTGCCGTACATACCTACACGTACGCTATGGTCACAAGACGCAGGCCTCCTAATTGTCCCTAGAATTTCTAAGCAAACAGCTGGAGGCAGGGCTTTCTCCTATAGAGCTCAATTTTTATGGAACGGTCTGCCTACCCATGTCAGAGACGCAAACTCGGTCTCAACCTTTAAGTCTTTACTGAAGACTCATCTCTTCAGTGGGTCATATGATTGAGTGTAGTCTGGCCCAGGAGTGGGAAGGTGAACGGAAAGGCTCTGGAGCAACGAACCGCCCTTGCTGTCTCTGCCTGGCCGGTTCCCCTCTTTCCACTGGGATTCTCTGCCTCTAACCCTATTACAGGGGCTGAGTCACTGGCTTACTGGAGCTCTCTCATGCCGTCCCTGGAAGGGGTGCGTCACCTGAGTGGGTTGATTCACTGATGTGGTCATCCTGTCTGGGTTGGCGCCCCCGCTTGGGTTGTGCCATGGCGGAGATCTTTGTGGGCCATACTCGGCCTTGTCTCAGGATGGTAAAGTTGGTGGTTGAAGATATCCCTCTAGTGGTGTGGGGGCTGTGCTTTGGCAAAGTGGGTGGGGTTATATCCTTCCTGTTTGGCCCTGTCCGGGGGTGTCCTGTGTGAATTTAAGTGTGCTTTCTCTAATTCTCTCTTTCTCTCTTTCTTTCTCTCTCTCGGAGGACCTGAGCCCTAGGACCATGCCCCAGGACTACCGGACATGATGACTCCTTGCTGTCCCCAGTCCACCTGGCCATGCTGCTGCTCTGTTTCAACTGTTCTGCCTTATTATTATTCGACCATACTGGTCATTTATGAACATTTGAACATCTTGGCCATGTTCTGTTATAATCTCCACCCGGCACAGCCAGAAGAGGACTGGCCACCCCACATAGCCTGGTTCCTCTCTAGGTTTCTTCCTAGGTTTTGGCCTTTCTAGGGAGTTTTTCCTAGCCACCGTGCTTCTACACCTGCATTGCTTGCTGTTTGGGGTTTTAGGCTGTGTTTCTGTACAGCACTTTGAGATATCAGCTGATTTACGAAGGGCTATATAAATACATTTGATTTGAGTAACATCCTGGTGCAGTGACTAACATCCTGGTGCAGTGAGTAACATCATGGTGCAGTGAGTAACACCATGGTGCAGTGAGTAACATCCTGATGCAGTGAGTAACATCATGGTGCAGTAACACAATGGTGCAGCGAGTAGCATCATGGTGCAGTAACACAATGGTGCAGTGAGTAACATCATGGTGCAGTATCACAATGGTGCATTAAGTAACAGCATGGTGCAGTAACACAATGGTGCAGCGAGTAACATCATGGTGCAGTAACACAATGGTGCATTAAGTAAAATCATGGTGCAGTAACACAATGGTGCATTAAGTAACATTATGGTGCAGTAACACAATGGTGCAGCGAGTAACATCATGGTGCAGTAACACAATTTGCATTAAGTAACATCATGGTGCAGTAACACAATGGTGCAGTGAGTAACATCATGGTGCAGTAACACAATGGTGCAGCGAGGAACATCATGGTGCAGTGACACAATGGTGCGTTAAGTAACCTCATGGTGCAGTAACACAATGGTGCAGTGAGTAACATCATGGTGCAGCGAGTAACACCATGTTGCAGTGAGTAACATCCTGATGCAGTGAGTAACATCATGGTGCAGTAACACAATGGTGCAGCGAGTAGCATCATGGTGCAGTAACACAATGGTGCAGTGAGTAACATCATGGTGCAGTATCACAATGGTGCATTAAGTAACAGCATGGTGCAGTAACACAATGGTGCAGCGAGTAACATCATGGTGCAGTAACACAATGGTGCATTAAGTAAAATCATGGTGCAGTAACACAATGGTGCATTAAGTAACATTATGGTGCAGTAACACAATGGTGCAGCGAGTAACATCATGGTGCAGTAACACAATGGTGCAGTGAGTAACATCATGGTGCAGCGAGTAACACCATGTTGCAGTGAGTAACATCATGGTGCAGTAACACAATGGTGCAGTGAGTAACACCATGGTGCAGTGAGTAAGACCATGATGCAGTGAGTAACATCATGGTGCAGTAACACAATTTGCATTAAGTAACATCATGGTGCAGTAACACAATGGTGCAGCGAGTAACACCATGGTGCAGTGAGTAACATCATGGTGCAGTAACACAATGGTGCAGCGAGTGACACCATGGTGCAGTGAGTAACATCCTGGTGCAGTGAGTAACATCCTGGTGCAGTGAGTAACATCATGGTGCAGTGAGTAACACCATGGTGCAGTGAGTAACATCCTGATGCAGTGAGTAACATCATGGTGCAGTAACTCAATGGTGCAGTGAGTAACATCATGGTGCAGTAACACAATGGTGCAGCGAGGAACATCATGGTGCAGTGACACAATGGTGCATTAAGTAACCTCATGGTGCAGTAACACAATGGTGCAGTGAGTAACATCATGGTGCAGCGAGTAACACCATGTTGCAGTGAGTAACATCATGGTGGAAGTAACACAATGGTGCAGCGAGGAACATCATGGTGCAGTGACACAATGGTGCGTTAAGTAACCTCATGGTGCAGTAACACAATGGTGCAGTGAGTAACATCATGGTGCAGCGAGTAACACCATGTTGCAGTGAGTAACATCATGGTGGAAGTAACACAATGGTGCAGCGATGAACATCATAGTGCAGTGACACAATGGTGCGTTAAGTAACATCATGGTGCAGTAACACAATGGTGCAGTGAGTAACACAATGGTGCAGCGAGTAACATCCTGGTGCAGTGAGTAACATCATGGTGCAGTGAGTAACATCATGGTTCAGCGAGTAACACCATGTTGCAGTGAGTAACACCATGTTGCAGTGAGTAACATCCTGGTGCAGTGAGTAACACCATGGTGCAGTGAGTGACACCATGGTGCAGCGAGTTACACTATGGTGCAGTGACAAAAATATGTTTCTTTGAGTCTTTGCGATTCTTTGGGCCGTACTGTTGTTTAACATTATCTTGTGCAGTAACACAATGGTGCAGTGAGTAACATCATGGTGCAGTGAGTAACACCATGGTGCAGTGAGTAACACCATGTTGCAGTGAGTAACACCATGTTGCAGTGAGTAACATCCTGGTGCAGTGAGTAACGCCATGGTGCAGTGAGTAACATCATGGTGCAGTAACACAATGGTGCAGCGAGGAACATCATGGTGCAGTGACACAATGGTGCAGCGAGTAACATCCTGGTGCAGTAACACAATGGTGCAGCGAGTAACATCCTGGTGCAGTGAGTAACACCATGTTGCAGTGAGTAACATCCTGGTGCAGTGAGTAACACCATGGTGCAGTGAGTAACATCATGGTGCAGTAACACAATGGTGCAGTGAGTAACATCATGGTGCAGCGAGTTACACTATGGTGCAGTGAGTAACACCATGTTGCAGTGAGTAACACCATGGTGCAGCAAGGACCACCATGGTGCAGCGAGTTACACTATGGTGCAGTGAGTAACATCATGGTGCAGTAACACAATGGTGCAGTGAGTAACATCATGTTGCAGTGAGTAACATCATGGTGCAGCAAGGACCACCATGGTGCAGTGAGTAACATCATGGTGCAGCAAGGACCACCATGGTGCAGCGAGTGACACCATGGTGCAGCGAGTGACACCATGGTGCAGCAAGTTACACTATGGTGCAGTGACAAAAATATGTTTCTTTGAGTCTTTGCGATTCTTTGGGCCGTACTGTTGTTGTACATCCAAAAAAATACTTTAATTATCTTGTGTTCATTAAGTTTTGCTATTAGGTTTCATCAGTCAGAACAGACACCTGATCATCAGCTTTTAATGAAAGTCTTTGTAAACAGTTTTTGCATACATTTTGTAACCATTGGAATATGAGTATATTCAGATTGAGACAGTAACTGCATTCTGAACTTATAATACACACATGGCCAGGATTTGGGTTGCGTTCAGGAGTGTGCAACGTACCGAACATTGCAGATAGAAATTCCACGAATACTATATCTGAACGGCCTAACTTTGTAACATTCCTGAACAGACCCTTGGTCCCCTGGTCTCAGCACATGCAACATAAGTAATTGAAAAGGACTATTTCAGCAGAAACACAATATATACTGAACCAAAATATAAACGCAACATGTAAAGTGTTGGTCCCATGTTTTCTGAGCTGAAATAAAAGATGCCAGAAATGCTCCATATGCACAAAAAGTGTATTTCTCTCACATTTTGTGCACAAATTTGTTTACATCTCTGTTAGTGAGCATTTCTCCTTTGCCAAGGTAATCCATCCACCTGACAGGTGTGGCAAATCAAGAAGCTGATTAAACAGCATGCAGGGGACAATAAAAGGCCACTCTATAATGTGCAGTTTTGTCACACAACAATGCTACAGATGTCTCAAGTTTTAAGGGAGCGTGCAATTGACATGCTGACTGCAGGAATGTCCACCAGAGCTGTTGCCAGAGAATTTTATGTTAATTTCTCTACCATAAGCAACCTTCCAACGTTGTTTTAGAGAATTTGGCAGTACGTCCGACCAGCCACAAAACCACAGACCATGTGTAACCATGCCAGCCCCGAACCTCCACATCCAGGTTCTTCACCTGCGGGATCGTCTGACACCAGCCACCCTGACAGATGATGAAATTGTGGGTTTGCCCACCTAAAGAATTTCTGCACAAACTGGCAGAAACCGTCTCAGGGAAGATAATCTGTGTGCTCTTCGTCCTCAACAGGGTCTTGACCTGACTGCAGTTCGACTTCGTAACTGACTTCAGTGGGAAAATGCTCACCTTCGATGACCACTAGCACAATTCATGGAAGCTGAAAATATCCCAGTTCTTCCATGGTCTGCATAGTCACCATGTCACCTATTGAACACGTTTTTGGATGCTCTGGATCGATGTTTACGATAGCATGTTCCAGTTCCCACAAATATCCAGAACTTCGCACAGCCATTAAAGAGGCATGGGACAACATTCCACAATCAACAGCCTGATCAACTCTATGTGAATGAGATGTGTCAGGTTGCATGAGGCAAATAGTGGTCACACCAGATAAGGACTGGTTTGCTAATCCACGGTCCTACTTTTTTTGAAAGGTATCTGTGACCAACAGATGCATATCTGAATTCCCATTCATGTGAAATCCATAGATTAAGTCCTAACTTATTTATTTTTATTGACTGATTTCCTTATATGAACTGTAACTCAGTAAAATCTTTGAAATTGTTGCATGTTGCGTTTATATTTTTGTTGAGTGTAATTAGCAGCACAACAAACCACAGCTTTCAGCCGCTCCAGGGTGGCCAGCACAGCCCAGTAATGGCCCAATAACCCACCAGGGCCCAACAGTAGTAAAGTGTGAATTAGCAATAGTCAGCATGTTGGGCTCCCGAGTGGCGCAGCAGTCTAAGGCACGGCATCTCAGTGCGAGAGGCGACACCACAGTCCCTGGTTTGAATCAAGGCTGTATTACATCCGGCCGTGATTGGGAGTCTCATAGGGCGGCACGCAATTGGCACAGCGTTGTCCGGGGTAGGCTGTCATTCTAATTAAGAATTTGTTCTTAACTGACTTGCCTAGTTAAATAAAAAAATGTAAAGCTAGTGGCAGTCAGACAGAAGGAGTTCCCTGGTTTGATGAGAAACAACGTGCCACTATAAGTCTGAGAGAGGAATCAAGGTCAGAGGTCGTCTTGGAGGCCGTCAATGTTGTGCTGAATGTTGAAGGAGTTGGTTTGATAATGTTGTTGCACAAGACAAAAGGAATTTAATCACCATACATTTCAGTTTTCGTCTGTTAATAAGAAAGTTGCCATTTAGATATTATACTTCAAGGAGTTACCGCTCTTTTCTCTAGACTAGAGCCTTAGTAAAGTTGAGTCCATTGGGCTACTCTCCACTGTAAAACTATGAAACATGTAACACATTTATAATCTTAACATCAGTGTTTAAAACTTAAACATTAGGCATTTTGATTTGCCAAGTGTTCTCATGTTAAACACGGGCATTTAAAATGCAAGATTAAACATGATAGTCAGCTTTTTCCAGTCAGTTTCCAACCAGGAGAACACCTACAGGGCTTTCAGATAGTATACAGTACATACCCCTTGACTTATTCCACAATTTGTTGTGTTAAAGCCTGAATTCAATTTTATTTTTACTCTGACCCATCTACACACAATACCCCATAATGACAAGTGAAAATATTTGTCAAAACTTTGGCAAATTTATTGAAAATGAAATACATAAATATCTCATTTATAAAAGTATTCACACCCCAGTCAATACTTTGTAGAAGCACCTTTGGCAGCGATTACAGCTGTGGGTCTGACATTACTCATCCATCTATTTATATATTCTTAATTCCATTCCTTTACTTAGATTTGTATTTATTGTGTATATGTTGTGGAATTGTTAGATATTACTTGTTAGATATTACTGCACTGTCAGAGCTAGAAACACAAGCATTTCGCTACACCCGCAATAAAATCTGCTAAACATGTGTATGTGACCAATAAAATTTGATTTGAGATTTGATTTGATCTCTCACATTCACTCGAAAGGCTTGATGGGAAATTGCCAAATACAGCTTTACACCCTACAGTGTTAAAAACAACATCTCCAGTGTTTAGTGTTTAAAACTTAAACACTTTGTGCTGAATAAACGTGTTCATGTGTTTAAAAAGTGTTGCAACAAATAAACATGCTCTGGTGTTTACAGTCTAAACACTGTGACATGTTTTCATCAAAACTCGAAATGCCTTAACGTGTTTAAAGTGTTACAGAAAAGTGCTTAGTTATGTGTTCAGATGCTAAACACTTGGTTTTACAGTGTACAAATGGAGGATCTTAATATGAGTCAGATTGCTACAGCAAGAAAATAATCCTGCAGCAACAATCCTGCAGCAACAGGAAATGGGAATTATACGATGTGGATTATAATGAATATACATTTTTGTAGGGGTTGATAAGGGAAAATCATGTCTGAAATTGTGGAAAAAAAGTGGAAGTGGAAATTACAAACTTCAGAAGTTTAAAATCTTTCCCATTGCAGGAAAGTTCTCCAGCAGCAGTGTGGTCAAATTAAGATCCTATGTCTGTACATAAAAATGCAGAGAAAACATAACAAAATAAATGGAATGTATTACTTAAAAGACTTTGCCAATCCAGATATCACGAGGTTTGCTGAGTGAAATAAGATATATCAACCACACTTTATGTTCCTTGATTCTGTATTCTGTTAACTGACAAGTAGACAAACCTTCAAATTAGAAATATTTCACTAACTTATTTAGGGTTCTAATTTGGGTTCTAATTAATATTTGAAGGGTTGTTTTGTTCAGAGAACACATTCACATTAATTAGGCACAACAAAAAACAAAAATGTCACCGCTAAATATGTACCTTCATGTTCTTTGTTGAATTAAAATGTTCAGAAACAAAAATCACTCTTAAGCTGTTTGAGGCATTCCGTGTTATTTAGTTCACAAAGCTATAACTCATTTTTTCAATCAAAACTCCCTACCCATTACCACTGTTTAAAGCCGTTGCAATATTGAAGCAAGCACTTGATCTAGTTGAAAACACTTTGAACTATCAAGCAAGTCATGTCTTGATGTATAGGACTGCATTTTAAGCTCTGAAAAATTATCTTGTAAATGCATTGAGGACGCATATAGTATGTCAACTGTTTTTTCATCTCAATCTTTTCCATCCATTGACAGGATGGGAATTCATATAAAAAATGTAAGCTATGACCTGTTGATTTTGGAAGGATACGATGATAGTGGCATTACGGGTAGAGATGTGAGGTCAATGGTATTAGGAGGAAGATGCACTGTTTTCAAACACCCTCAAAACCTCCCTTAAAGTGGCTGAGTGCTTGTATGCCTGCTCTCAAGCAGCCAGATGGCCCACATGCCCTGGTTTAGCATTAGCATGGCTCTGTTTGTCTGGCAGGTAGAACGCAAGTACCACCGTTAGCATGCTCACTAGAGACTTGGACAACATTGCTGTGGAGGCCCCTCAATGCCTTCTTTTAACCGTCCCTTTCACTGAGGACAATTGTTAATCTCCCATGGCCTCTTTTCAGGCTCAGTTTCAGCCTGGCAGACCCTATTCTGCTTTTTATGCTACTTTGTGTCTGGTTCGCCCCCTTCCTATGGGTGCACATGACCAGCAAATTAAGGTTTGCATTGGGGCTCCCCAAGAAGGGAGTAGGAGAGAACAGATTAATATGTAAACTTGGCAGATAAGCTGAACAGAGGAGAGCTGCATTGTGATAGAGAGGGGTTACATGTAAGGAGAATAGGGACTGGCCTTGCTTTTACCCACTAACAGGGGCTGGTGAAAAGCCCACTGGTCATTGTCTGAGCAATCTGAGAGGGGTTGTTTAATTAATTACACATTCGTACATATCGGCAAAGTGTGAGGTAAGGATTTGAAAATGCAGATGTGTGTGGAGAATAGGGAGGGGTTCTCGTCCCCACCCATAATAATGAACAGCATGGTGGCCCTGCTTGTTCCTCGTCAGCAATAAAATGACCAGGTCCTACAGAATTCTCCTTGTACCGTCTTGATGAACACCTAGCACCATGTGTTGCCTATACTCCTGCCACAGAGCGTAAGGTTCAATAGGTCTGAAGACAGCCCAGATAAGTTTACTAGTTTACTAATAACACATTGGGTAAACATAGTCTTTTTCAGCTAAGAGATCCCCATCAGGAATGGTCTAAAGTTTACAGCTGGACAAGAACTTCTTCCTCCCTGTCATCATTAATATCTGTCTCAGACCACTAGAACACCCATTGTCGACAGTCTGGGAGGGGACACACTTTACAACAGTTGTTCACTGAGGAATGTTTTCTTTAATAACTTTTTGTCATTCTTGTGCAAAATAATGTCACAATTCAGATTTGACCAAATAGGAAATGTCAGTGTTGTCAAATAGAGAGTACACGGTGACCCTTTGAATAATAAACCCCTTTAGGACATGGTTTCCCTCTGAGGAAGTTCACTAAACTTTAAGAGCAGTTTATGCAAACATTCACCATTCTTTTCCAGAATGGGTAAGTATTTTGTGGCCATGAAGATTATGTCAAAAACAAATGAACAAGTTACCCCTGTCACGCCCTGGCCTTAGTATTCTGTGTTTCCTGTCTTTGTGTTTACTGCACCAGATAGCTCTGTTTCGGGTTTTCACATTTCTTGTTTTGTAGTTGTGTTCATGTTTGAGTTTTCCTATTAAAACCATGGACACTTACCACGCCGCATATTGGTCCTCCGATCCTTCTCGCCTCTCTTCTTCAGACGAAGAGGAGGAAAACCGTGACAGAATCACCCACCAACCAAGGACCAAGCAGCGTGGTAACGGGCAGCAGCAGCAGCGGCCGAAGAATCAAGACTCTTGGACATGTTTGGAAATCCTCGACGGGAAAGGACCCTGGGCAAAACCAGGAAAATATCGCCGCCCCAAAGAAGAGCTGGAGGCAGCAAAGACGGAGAGGCGCTGGTATGAGGAGGCAGCACGGCGGCGCGGATGGAAGCCCGAGAGTCAGCCCCAAAAATGTATTGGTGGGGGGCACAGGGAGAGTGGGGGGTCACTCCTGAACTAACGGGATGTTAGCCTTGGGGTTCACTCCTGAACTAATGGGATGTTAGCCCTGGGGGTCACTCCTGAACAAACGGGATGTTGGTGGCTCCTCACCCTTTGCCCTCATGTCTTTTTCTTTCTTTTTATTGCACTGTTAGAGGAATTAAATTCCTTTATGTTTTAATTAACCAATTCAATTAAACACTCTGCCCACTCCTAAGAATTTGTAAGACACTTATTTTCATAAAATGGACAGAGACCAGTCTCAATATCAATCTGTAGCATTTATTCTCGAGAGTACTGAACATGATACAATTTACAACTGGTCATAAACTGAAAATTACGTCATTAGGTTTCAAACTTTCCTGTCCCTCCTCCACTCCAGTACAATGGCAGTATAGTTCTCAAGCCTTCCTACATCGATCCCCACCAGTATAGATAATTTATGACCAGGCCAAGGCCTCTCTGTGTAGATAAGCATTTTAGCCAGTCTGACGATAAGTTTATTCATTTCTACCAAGGAACAGACAGTCTTTGTTCTAATTCTTGATTATAATTAATTAATTAATATAATTACACACATTATATTCAGATTAAAAGAAAATTCATACATCTATACAGTAACATAATAGTATTCTGATTAGTCAGTCCTGATTGAAATGTATACATAATTAGTCATTACTGATAAAAAATCCCTTAACATGCACCCAATCACAAGACTCACAGGCGGGATGTCTCGACCAACCACAACACTCACAGGCAAGATGTATCGAACAACCACAAGACTCACAGGTGGGATGTCTAGACCAATCACAAGACTCACAGTAGCAAGAGAAAGGGCTGTGGCAGAACAAGAAAATAAATGCAAAGCCTTCCTGTAAACACTGAAAGTCAAATCTCATGGTACAGCACATAAAAGGGAAATTGTCTTAAAACTGTCTCAATAACGAAGAATTCATGAGTGCTAGTTTCCCTTCTATGGATAGTTATAGTGTGAACGTGTCGTCTAGTCAGGATGATACCCCTAAAGCTGATAGAGATTTTGGGGAAAGTTATGGGATGTGTCTTAAAAAGAGCATGTGACCTTTGCCTCCTGCCTGTCAATCATTCATATTAAGAGGATGGGTGGGTACCCTCCTCACTAACCTGATGAGTATTAGCTGGCCTCATGTAGTCAGTAGAACTATTAAAGCCTCACATGAAACAGAGCACAGCTCTCATTCTCCCCGCTGGGAGCCTGGACCAGGCCCATCACTGAGACAACACACCTCGTTAGCACGCTCTTGGCCGCTACTCCTCTAGGTACCAGTGTGGCCTCCAGCTCACTTCACAGGGCCCAGTTCAAATGTCAACTACTATTGAGGTAATTAAGACACGAGTAACAATAATCATTTGGTGGGTGCCTATATTTGTCCTATTTCACACATGTACAAGTATGTAGTAATTGGAAATATGTTTTTGCATATCCCACTCTACCAGAGACACCCTCAGAAAGTGGGGTCACAGCCATTATCAACAGCAACACTGGAGCAATTAGGGCTAAGTGCCTTGCTCAAGGGCACACTGATAGATTTTCCACCTTGTCAAAATAGGGATTCAAACTAGCAACCTTTGTGTTACTGACCCAAAGCTCTAACTGCTAGACTGCCTGCCGCACAGACAGGAGGTGGTCCCAACTTGAGCCAGCATGTCTGTAGCAGAGAGATAGATTAGATGCTTTAGACCAATCACAGGGACTCCTCACACCAATCACTAAGTTGTAGTTGGATTAAAAAAAATATATACATATATTACATTTACATATATTATCTATAGAAAATAAGCTATTATCTTGTGCTAGATAGAATACAACAATTGGGAAGAGATTACATTTGTAAATACATGCCGCACTATCCCAAATGTTCTATGGGCTATTTCCAACATAATTCGTTTCTCTATTTTATTTGCCATTAAATTGCATTATTTTAGTACAGTACTTCCTTATAATTTCCATACCATTTCAGTACACTCTTTAGATTCTCAAATTCATCTGCCACAGAGTGAGACATTCCTGGCAGGAGTAAATAGTTTGAATAGGCTTCTGGATACCCAGACTCCTTTTCAGATGGTCCACATAAAATATAGTACATCAATAAGACAGAGGCAAATTCAGCCACATTCATTCATGGTTGTGGTTGTTTGAATCTTAGCCCATAAATGAATAGCTAATAGGCCTGTGATAGGAGCTGCAGCAATTTTGGGTATTAGTTTCATCATTTGTCGCCGGTACTTGTCAAAGCAGAATTGTCCTCTCCGTGTAAGGAGAATTTTTCAAAGAAACATATCATTTGCATATATAAATGATCACTCTGAGAGTATCTTTAAAGTGAGTGAGTGTGTGTGTGCTTGAGCAGGTGTGTGTGTGTGTGTGTGTCGGGGGGGGGGGGGGGGGTGTCCATGTCCCAAAATTATGGCGCATACGGGTTAGAAGAGAAAATGAGGAATAGCCCAGATCTTTCTTTTCAGTGACGGTGTGGGCAATGAGAGAAGGAGAATGATTTGGGGATATTATGAGCTATTGTAGCCTGCCCAGGCAATGGAAAGGAGTATGGGACATGTCTGCCTGAGCCTGTGTTTTTGTGCTCCTCCTGGGCCTCTCTGTTTTGTCAGCACATCAGCTTATGGACAAAGTTAATTGTGTTGGTTGTGAGGACACCTGTCACACTAGCCTCATCTCCATACTAATGTGGACAGAATGCTTTGCCGATGGCTGGGAATCTTGTGCATCTATTCAACATCTGACTCCTAAAGATATATACAGTGCCTTCAGACTTTTCCACATTTTGTTGTGTAACAGCCTGAATTTAAAATGGATTAATTTGAGATTGTGTGTCACTGGCCTACACACAATACCCCATAATGTCAAAGTGGAATTACGTTTAATTTCACAAACTAATAAAATATGAAAAGCTGAAATGTCTTGAGTCAACAAGTATTCAACTTTGTTAGGGCAAGCCTAAATGAGTTCAGGAGTAAAAATGTGCTTAACAAGTCACATAACAAGTTGTATGGATTCACTGTGGGCAATAATAGTATTTAACATGATTTTTAACTTACTACCTCATATCTGTACCCCACACATACAATTATATGTAAGATCCCTCAGTCGAGCAGTGAATTTCAAACACAGATTCAACCACAAAGACCAGGGAGGTGATCCAAAGCCTCGTAAAGAAGGGCACCTATTAGTAGATGGATTCAAATAAAAAAAACAGACATTGAATATCCCTTTGAGCATGTTGAAGTTATTAATTACACTTTGGACGGTGTATCAATACAACCAGTCACTACAAAGATACAGTAAAAATAATGTCTTATTTACACACACTACCATTCAAAATGTTGAGGTCACATAGAAATGTCCTTGTTTTTGAAAGAAAAGCACAATTTGTGTCCATTAAAGTAACATCAAATTGAGCAGAAATACAGTGTAGACATTGTTAACGTTGTAAATGACTATTGTAGCTGGAAACAGCATTTTTTTTTTGTGGAAGATCTGATACAACGCTGTGTACTAACACAGCATGCCATTGGAACACAGAAGTGAAGGTTGCTAATAATGGGCCTCCGTACGCATATGTAGCTATTCCATAACAAATCTGCCGTTTCCAGCTACAATGGTCATTTACACCATTAACAATATCTACACTGTGTTTCTGATATTTTAATGGACCCAAAATGTTATTTCTTTCAAAAACAAGGACATTTCTAAGTGAGTAGAGTCCACCTGTGGTAAATTCAATTGATTGGACATGATTTGGAAAGGAACACACCTGTCTATTTAAGGTCCCACAGTTGAGAGTGCATGTCAGAGCAAAAACCAAGAAATTGTCCGTAGAGCTCCGAGACAGGATTTTGTAGAGGCACATATCTGGGGAAGGGTACCAAAACATTTCTGCAGTGTTGAAGATCCCCAAGTACACAGTGGCATCCATCCTTCTTAAATGTAAGAAGTTTGGAACCACCAAGTCTCTTCCTAGAGCTGGCCGCCTGAACAAACATGATAAACAAGATTCTCTGGTCTGATGAAACCAAGATTGGAAACCTGGCACCAACCCTACGGTGAAGCAAAGATAATCGGAGCAAAGGACAGAGAGATCCTTGATGAAAACCTGTCCCTGAGTGGCCCAGCCAGAGCCCGGACTTGAAACCAATCGAATATCTCTGGAGAGACCTGAAAATAGCTGTGCAGCAAAGCTCCCCATCCAACCTGACAAAGCTTGAGAGGATTTTAGAGAATGGGAAAAACTCCCCTAATACAGGTGAGCCAAGCTTGTAACGTCATACCCAAGAAGACTGGCTGTGATCGCTGCCAAAGGTACTTCAACAAACTACTGAGTAAAGGGTCTGAATACTTTTGTAAATGTGATATTTCACTTTTTATTTTGAATACATTTGCTAAAATAAAATAAAAAACATTTTTGCTTTGTCAATGGGGAATTATGTGTATATTACTATGTGTATATAATTATGTGTATACTGATGAGGGGGAAAAAACAATTTAATAAACGTTGGAATAAGGCTGTAATGTAATGAAATGTGGAAAAAGTCAAGGGGTCTGAATACTTTCCCGACGGCACTGTATATGCCATACAGGCTACACACTTTTTCTTCTGTGGGCATTGCATATACTCAATTGTTAATCCCCATGTTGCGTATCAAAGTACTGTAGTGGAGGTAGGAGGTATATACAATATCACTTTTTTTTATTTTTGTATTTTTATTGAATATCAGAAGCATACAATATATGTGCAGTGAAGCCGCTCAAAAACCACACCACACCAGTCATCCAACAGACTCCCATTCAGAGCGACGCACAGAAGCATCCAGGGTCAATGCCTTGCTCAAGGGCACGTTGACAGATCCACCAGGCCAAAAAATGTAAACCCAAACCCTCCAAGATCCCCCCCCCCCCCCCCCCCACAGTTCCCCAATAGCTGTCCCTCAACCATTCGAGACCCCTCCCACAGTCCACCCCCCAGAATAAAAAATGTAACCAAAAAATACACATAATTCCATTCCCCACCCACAATGCACCAACAACCAAGAAAATGAACTAAAGAGAAAAAAGAAAAAGACAGAAGAAAACAGCAAACAATGCAAAAAAATATATACAGTTGAAGTTGGAAGTTTACATACACTTATGTTGGAGCCATTAAGACTTGTTTATCAACCACTCCACAAATTTCTTGTTGACAAACTATAATTTTGGCAAGTCGGTTAGGACATCAACCTTGTGGGTGACACAAGTAATTTTTCAAACAATTGTTTACAGACAGATTATTTCACCTATAATTCACTGCATCACAATTCCAGTTGGTCAGAAGTTTACATACACTAAATTGACTGTGCCTTTAAATAGCTTGGAAAAATCCAGAAAATTATGTCATGGCTTTAGAAGCTTCTGATAGGCTAATTGACATCATTTGAATCAATTGGAGGGTGCACCTATGGATGTATTTCATAGCCTACCTTCATACCAAATCATGGGAAAATCAAAAGAAATCAGCCAAGACCTCAGAAAACAAATTGTAGACCTCCACCAAGTCTGGTTCATCCTTCGGAACAATTTCCAAACGCCTGAAGGTACCATGTTAATCTGTATAAACAATAGTACGCAAGTATAAACACCATGTGACCACGCAGCCGTCATACTGCTCAGGAAGGAGACGCATTCTGTCTCCTAGAGATGAACACACTTTGGTGCGAAAAGTGCAACTCAATCCCAGAACAACAGCAAAGGACCTTCTGAAGATGCTGGAGGAATCAGGTACAAAGTATCTATATCCACAGTAAAACGAGCCCTATATCGACATAACCTGAAAGGCCGCTCAGCAAGGAAGAAGCCACTGCTCCAAAACCGCCATAATAAAGACAGACTACGGTTTGCATATGGGGACAAAGATCATACTTTTTGGAGAAATGTCCTCTGGTCTGATGAAACAAAAATAGACCTGTTTGGCCATAATGACCATTGTTATGTTGCGAGGAAAAAGTGGGAGGCTTGCAAGCTGAAGAACACTATCCAAACCATGAAGCATGGGGGTGGCAGCATCATGTTGTGGGGGTGCTTTGCTGCAGGAGGGACTGGTGTACTTCACAAAATAGATGGCATCATGAGGCAGGAACATTATATGGATATATTGAAGCAACATCTCAAAACATCAGTCAGGAAGTTGAAGCTTGGTTGCAAATGGGTCTTCCAAATGGACAATTACCCCAAGCATACTTCCAAAGTTGTAACAAAATGCCTTAAGAACAACAAAGTCAAGGTATTGGAATCAGCCATCACAAAGCCCTGACCTCAATCCTATAGAAAATGTGTGGGCAGAACTGAAAAACCGTGTGCGAGCAAGGAGGCCTACAAACCTGATTCAGTTACAACAGCTCTGTCAGGAGGAATGGGCCAAAATTCACCCATCTTATTGTGGGAAGCTTGTGGAAGGCTACCAGAAACATTTGACCCAAGTTAAACAATTTGAGAGGCAATGCTACCAAATACTAATTGAGTGTATGTAAACTTCTGTCCCACTGGGAATGTGATGAAAGAAATAAAAGCTGAAATAAATAATTCTCTCTACAATTATTCTGACATTTCACATCCTTAAAATAAATTGGTAACCTAAGACAGGTTTTGAATGAGAGTATATGCACGTGTACAAACACCTGCACGGCACCAGCCTCAGGCATACCAGCATTAGTTGTGAAAACACTGCCCCTCCGTGTCATTCAAATGTAATTTTTATTATGTTTTATTTAGACTTCATTTTTTTTCTTTAATCTTTGACCATCATTCTATCTCCCCCACCGCAACTCCACTCCCATTTGTCTCCAATTCCACATCCCAACCCTCAGCTCCCCTCAGCCTATCCCATCTATCTCTGGTGCCCACCCTCTTCGGATTTCAACTCAACAGATATCTTTCAACTATTCTGTGATGTTTAACGTACAATTTCAATCTATCTCATCGAATAGAATCCACAGATTGCGAGTTGAAGATAAATACTTTTACTAAGAGTATTAGTATATTAGTAATTGACTGACCCGGTCTCTACAGATCTCCTAACAGTACTATTTCTAGGGTCAATTTTAGATCAATGCTATGCATTTTCAGCCATTCCTGAACCTGACACCACACAAATCACTGGACATTCTCCAAACACACGACAGGGCCAACATCCCCGTTATTTGCAAGAGGAAGAGACGCCGGTACAGAAGACACAGAGCGGGATGCCTCGTGAGGACCCGCAGAAGGTGTGTGGGAAAGCTGTCGTTGAAGTCAATATTACTCGCCAACGTGCAATCACTGGACAATAAATTATACAAGGTACGACTTTGGCCGGAGACTTTAACGCAGGGAAAATTAAACCAGTTCTACCAAATATCTATCAACATTTTAAATGTGCAACCAGAGGGAAAAACATTCTAGATAATCTGTACTCCACACACAGAGACGCGTACAAAGCTCTCCCTCGCCCTCCATTTAGTAAATCCGACCACAACTCTATCCTCCTGATTCCTGCTTACAAGCAAAAATGAAAGCAGGAAGCACCAGTGACTCGGCCTATAAAAAAGTGGTCAGATGAGCAGATGCTAAACTACAGAACTGTTTTGCTGTCACAGACTGGAACATGTTCCGGGATTCCTCCGATGGCATTGCGGAGTACACCACATCAGTCACTGGCTTCATCAAAAAGTGCATCGAGGACATCGTCCCCACAGTGACTGTACGTACATACTCCAACCAGAAGCCATGGATTACAGGCAACATTCGCACTGAGCTAAAGGGTAGAGCTACCGCTTTCAAGGTGCGGAACTCTATCCGGAAGCTTACAAGAAATCCTGCTATGCCCTGCGACCAACCATCAAACAGCCAAAGCGTCAATACAGGGCTAAGATTGAATCATACTACACCGGCTCCGACGCTCGACTTATGTGCCTGGGCTTGCAAACCATTACAGACTACAAAGGGAAGCACAGCCGCGAGCTGCCCAATGACACGAGCCTACCAGACAAGCTAAATCACTTCTATGCTCGCATCGAGGCAAACAACACTGAGGCATGCATGAGAGCATCAGCTGTTCCGGATGACTGTGTGATCACGCTCTCCTTAGCCAACGTGTGTAAGACCTTTAAACAGGTCAACAAGGCTGTGGGGCTAGACAAGTTACCCGGACGTGTGCTCCAGACATGTGCTGACCAACTGGCAGGTGTCTTCACTGACATTTTCAACATGTCCCTGATTGAGTCTGTAATACCAACATGTTTCAAACAGACCACCATAGTCCCTGTGCCCAAGAACACAAAGGCAACCTTCCCAAATGACTACAGACCCGTAGCACTCACGTCCACAGCCATGAAGTGCTTTGAAAGGCTGGTAATGGCTCACATCAACACCACTATCCCAGAAACCCTAGACCCACTCTAATTTGCATACCGCCTAAACAGATCCACAGATGATGCAATCTCTATTGCACTCCACACTGCCCTTTCCCATCGGGACAAAAGGAACACTTATGTGAGAATGCTATTAATTGATTACAGCTTAGCATTCAACACTATAGTACCCTCAAAGCTCATCACTAAGTTAAGGACCCTGGGACTAAACACCTCCCTCTGCAACTGGATCCTGGACTTCCTGACGGGCACCACCCAGGTGGTGAGGGTAGGTAGCAACACATCTGCCATGCTGATCCTCAACACTGGAGCCCCCCAGGGGTGCGTGCTCAGTCCCATCCTGTACTCCCTGTTCACCCACGACTGCATGGCCAGGCACAACTCAAACACCATCATTAAGTTTGCAGATGACACAACAGTGGTAGGCCTGATCACCGACAATGACGAGACAGCCTGTAGGGAGGAGGTCAGAGACATGGCCGGGTGGTGCCAGAATAACAACCTATCCCTCAACATAACCAAGACTAAGGAGATGATTGTGGACTACAGGAAAAGGAGGACCGAGCACGCCCCGATTCTCATCGACGGGGCTGTAGTGGAGCAGGTTGAGAGCTTCAAGTTCCTTGGTGTCCACATCACTAACAAACTAGAATGGTCCAAACACACCAAGACAGTCGTGAAGAGGGCACGACAAAGCCTATTCCCCCTCAGGAAACTAAAAAGATTTGGCATGGATCCTGAGATCCTCAAAAGGATTTATACAGCTGCACCATCGAGAGCATTTAACTGGTTGCATTACTGCCTGGTATGGCATCCCTGCCTGCATTACTGCCTGGTACGACAGTTACATTACTGCCTGGTACGGCATCACTGCCTGGTATGGCATCACTGCCTGTTACGGCCTTGTGCTCGGCCTCTGACCACAAGGCACTACATATTGTAGTGCGTACTGCCCAGTACATCACTAGGGCTAAGGTTCCTGCCACCCAGGACCTCTACACCAGGCGGTGTCAGAGGAAGGCCCTAACAATTGTCAAAGACCCCAGTCACCCCAGTCATAAACTGTTCTCTCTACTATCACATGGCAAGCGGTACCGGAGTGCCAAGTCTAGGACAAAAAGGCTTCTCAACAGTTTTTACGCCCAAGCTATAAGACTCCTGAACAGGTAAATGGCTACCGGGACTATCTGCATTGTGTGACCCCCCCCCCAACCCCACTGATCCAGGGACATCTATTCTTACCCTAATCCTCACCATAACCATGAATTACCAAATGATGGGGATGACCCTGGATAAGGGATCAGGGCACCACTCGTGGTCATGGAAACCCTAGTTAGCCTAATCATCCTCAGTCTAATCTCAGTATTAGGCTAACCAAGGAAGCACCTCACTCCCCAAATTCCTTTAATAGATGGCCTGACGTACGTCTCTCTGGACAGGGCACCTAGCTGTGTGGACCACACTGGGTTGCCAGAGGAAGGAGGGGGTAGTGGTTGAGTAGAGGCATATGGCCACAGCCCTGTCCCCTACTGACTGCTTGTCTCTGGGTAAGCCTCCGCTCTGCCTTAGCCCGTCCCTCTCCCAGATACACTCACTCCCGGACCGCGTCAACGCCTGGAAGATTGCAGCAGAGACATCCCTCTCCATCTGCACCTAAAGACATGCATGCCCCGACAATGAGGTGACTGAGTCACCGCCAGAACAGAAGCAGAGGGGCTGATGCGGAAGGAAGGATGCTGTGTGTGGGTTGGGAGGGTGGGACACATTAACAAGCTGTAATCTCAACTGCCTTATCCATAATGCATTGTCTGGGCCAACTTACATGGTGTTATATGGTGTTACATGGTATGTTACCTGGTGTTACCTGGTGTTACATGATGTTGGACCATTTGTGAAGAGAAGATAATCCATCATATTACTTTATTAGCTTTTCTCCCTCTCCCTCTCCTTCTCCCTCTCCTTCTCCCTTTCCTTCTCCCTTTCCCTCTCCTTCTCCCTCTCCTCCCTCTCCTCCCATTCCCTCTCCTCCTTCTCCCTCCCTCCCTCCCTCCCTCCCTCCCTCCCTCCCTCCCTCCCTCCCTCCCTCCCTCCCTCCCTCCCTCACTCTTCCCCTTCTCCCCCCACTCCTTCTCTTTTTCTCTTCTCCCTCTCCATTCCTCTCTCTCCTTCTCCCTCCCCCTCTCCTCCCTCTCTCTCCCTGTTCTTTTTTGTTTGTTTGCCTCTTTTATCATGGTTATTGTGCCAATCGTTACTGGCCCCTTAAAAACTACAAACAGCTTAATTGCTGGGCTGTAAAAAATGTGCATGTTTGTGACAGCCAAGAGTTTGGGATTAGTGTTAAAATGTGGCATCAAGCACATTTACACTATTTCCCCCTGAATATATTCCCAACTGAATAACAAGAACCTGGACCTGTTTCAGGTTAAGGATCTGTTAAGGTCGAACATGGCTTTGCCACCTTGTGATACGTGCCTGGACTACTGAACAGTCTCATTTTCAGACCAGTCTTCAAAACAACAACAGAAAACAACAAACACTAATCATGAATACTGTCATGATGAATACTGTATGATGAAATCCATAGCTGAAAAAGGCTGAATTTCTGTGTTGAGGACTGACCAAATAAATAGCTGAGGATCATTTGTTTATAACAGTAAGTATATTGACAAAGGAAACCCCTACTGGTTCAAAATGTAATTCAAGGAAATTGTTTTCTCTGTTCAGATAGCATTTTGAGAATGTTGAATTGGAGCATAATCTACATAATCTGCAGAAGAAAGACTGAAATTGAAGTTAAAGTTGTTAATTTGAGTAAATCAATTAACTGAATTAAAGAATTCGGATCTCATTAGCAATAACTAACAAAGCTGAAAAAGCCACATTTATAAAAAAATGATGTAATCATTTTTTTACGTAGTTAATGTGGCACTTTATAGAGGTACTGTTTATATTTTTAAGCAACATATCAAACACAAATGTTTTGAAAACATTAGAAGCATTTTTCAACTCCTGAAATAAAAATGTGTATTTTATTCTTATAGTGCAAATTAAGAAAATAAAGAGCACAGAATCTATTATCAGTGAACATGTGTTTGTATTTCTAATTTTCTATAAATTACACTTTTAAAGAGAACAAAAAATCGGATCATTTTTCATGACAAAGATGGTTTGCAACATTTCCAGTCTTGATGCACTTGTCAAAGAAATGTAAAAATATGAAAATGTTGTGTTTTTCCTATTGGTTGCTACAGTCACACACTACAGTGTACAGCCCCTGCCTCACCTCTACAGCATGTCTCTGCTAATGCTCCCAGTCAGAAATACTAATCCTGGTAATCACTGCAGATGAGAGGGATAGATGGGATGGTGAAGGAGCGCTGCTGCCATGTGTGTGATGGGAGGGCAGGGAGGGAGAGGAAGATCAACAGTGTCCTAAACCTATCAAAGTGCCAGTTTGTTTAATTGTTGGCACATCAACCGTGCAGACGAGAGCATCCACCTTCCTCCCTAACGCACTCATTACCATCACCCCAACTCTGTCCATAATACATCAGACTCCTCAACACCCTGACAACGAAACAGCAAACTGCCCTAAAAAAGTAGATTAAAATTGTAATCATATACGTGGGTTTTTTAGCATGCACACCATACTGTACCATTAGTTTCACAAATAAGTAATAATTTGCTAATGACAACATTATGTTGAGTCAGTTTAGGGGCAATTCAAGTGAGTGATATTTACATATGCCTAATGAATCACAGTGTGTGGCAGCTTGAGGAAGTCTAATGAATATTCATCCAGGCATTCTCAACCGCCGCCGCAGTTTATAAACTGATTTATGGTTGATTTGCCCTTTTAAAAAATGAACATGTGCGCATCTCCCACAAGGAGGGAATGAACAATAAAGGCTGATTATAAAAATGTTTTAGTGGTAAACTGCCGGTGAGGAGAGCAGAGGCTTATTTTTATAGACTTCCCCAGCTTTCATAAAGAGCACGCCTTTGCGTCTTTGTGAAAAGTAAGGGACCAATCTGCCCACCTCCTTTCGGACTCAAGATGGCAATGGTGCCAATGGTATGGCAATGATTTGCCCTGTAATTTCCATGCTTGGCAGTTAGGTTGTAACCCCTCAGGTGGAGATTCAATAGGCAATCAGTACATCACACAACCTCCATGGTTTATCATGCTAATACAACTGTCAGTTTAGCAGGTGCTACGCCACATGATAAAGAGCCAGGCAAGAAAATACAATAGGCTGTAGGATGTTCATAAATATAATTTTATGGTTATGTTATTTGTGTGGGCAAAATGCATTTACTGCACTTTAAAACTCTAAATGTCAAACAATGTGATCATAAGAGCACACCCGGCCATTCGGTTTCTGTTTATGATACAACACTTTTTTCTTCCCAGTGCTTACAGTAGACAAAAGGCACTTTCGATTTGTTTCACGAAGTTCACAAATTTAGCATGATAGAGTGCTGAGTGTTACTTTGGTCCTGTTTACTGTAGCAGGTGATCCAATAAAGTCAAACATTTGCTGTGTATGACTGTGGTTACATTTCTCATTGGTAAAGTCCATTGGCGATTAGCAGGATCCCTTGAGAAAGGCAGCAGCCGAAATGTCAGGGCTGGCTAAATATTGAATACAATAAATGTAAAACACTTTGCAAGAACAAAGTTGTATATTTTTCGTGTTCACCCTATCTCCACATTAAAGTTTCATTGACCAAACCATACAATTAGAATTCTTGACTTATTCTATGTAACAAACCCTCATTGTATTAATCCATATGTCCTCTTTTTGTCTTGGCGTGAATAAACCATGGATTAAAACACAGCAGTAATCAACCTTAACAATAAGATTGTAGTTATTAAGCAGCTATATGTGGAATAAGGCAACCACATGATAGTGAGGGAACCCATCAGCATTGGAATTTAAGACATGCCTATACAACTAATTCTAGTTGATGATGTTGGGAACTAGTTTTGAGTGAGGTATGTTGGCACCATTTGTGTTTTGCACTTTTATGGAGTATTTTCAGAGTATGGAGCTTCTGCTTTTGGATGATAGGACACCTTTAGTTCTGTGACATTCTCATCATGGAACATGTCTGCCCCCTTGTGTTGCTTTTTCCTGAATTATTTGTACAGCTTTGTCCAATAGATGGCACTGCTGCTTGATATCTAAAGACAATGAACCAGCTAGCTAGACTGTGATGACTCAAGCTTTTTTTCCCCTTTATTTAACTAGGCAAGTCAGTTAAGAACAAATTATTTTTCACAATGACAGCCTACCAGGGAACAGTGGGATAACTGCCTTGTTCAGGGGCAGAACAACAGATGTTTACCTTGTCAACTCAATGTTCTACACTGCACAGAGGGAGTTGCTATCTGGTAGAGGACCAGCTCTTTCCTGACTTCCTTCCTCTACAGTGGCTGCAAATGGCCTTCATCAGACTGCATTACACCAGAGGGGGAGCCCCTAAATAGTCTTTATATACAATGCAGGTAAAGTATGATGCTCTGTGTAGCTGAGGGTTATGCTGCTGCAAATAGCTGTCTATGTTGAGTAGACATGAGGTTATGGGTAATTACACATATCCTTTATATGGATTAGATGTGTTAATAAACTCAAATGAATTGTGGGTAAGCCCCATCACCCTAGAAGTATTATTTTAGATGAATCAGTAATCTCCATGTAAGTTTGCTTGCAAATCGTTTAAGTGCATGCTGTATAGGTGTAATTATGTGACTACAGTATGCTTTGCCTTCCTACACTGTAATTACCCCGCACCTCTCCAAAAACCTGGATATGTAAGTATGTGTGTCTTTCGGAGTGTTGGGTTAAAAGTGGAAGTAAAATTTCGGTTGGACCTTATGTGCAATTGACCAATAAAGTTATTTAAATCTTAATCTTATTTACTGTAGGCCTACCCACATGTAACAAACATGTAGTTATTTTTGAGAGGTCAGAGAGGCGGACCAGCAGCCATTCTAACCAAATGGACAATACATTCCATTCCATTCTAATCCATTTCATTAAATTCTATTCAATTCCATTCCATTTCATTCTATTCCATTCTATTCTATTCATGGCAATGCATAGGATTGTGGAAATACATTTCTCCCATAACAAGACTAGGGTATGTAGGCCAACGTCTACATTTTTATTGTGAATCTGAGTCAGGATTTAGGTCAGAATTATGACTTATCTCATTCCAATGTAATAATTTTTTCTAGGGCTCGCTGTCTCGTAAAAAAATGACACTCCCTCTTTGTGCTCACTGACGCGCCTCCATTGTGCACAGTAGGTGGGACCATGCATTTCAGTGCGCTATTCGTCACCAACACGATCCAGAGAACGTAGCATAATGGCGCTTTGCTCAGACACCCCCTATGTTTTGTGAGATGTAACTGCGTCCGAAGGCTGTGAGAGATAAGTGGAAAGTCCCTAACACTGGGAATCCCCTTTGTCTGCCTGGGCTTTTCCGCAGTCTGCATGAAATACATTAAGTTGGAGGACGTGATCTATGCTTTGACATAAAGAGTAAACATACCAACATATAATTGATTGTGAAGAAGGCTGAATGGCGCTGTTTGGACTGCTGCGGTTACCCTGATTGAAGTGGCAGAAGACTACCAGGAGCATCCTTAGGGCTTTGTTGGTGGTCTTATTGTACAGGTAATATGCATTCATATTCTATATGTTTCTCTATCAATAATTGGAACTCACTTTCGTTTTAGCGTTTGAAATCTATATACTATACGTCGTTGCATTGTTGTGTTTCTGGGGAGACAGACCGAGGTTGCGCACGTCGGTGGGCGCCATTGTTTACGAAGACGTCACCCTCAAGCAATTAAATATGGAATTAATAGTTCATGTTACATTTTAACTATGTTTATGACAATACTCGCGATGCAATGTTACAATGTTTCAAACGTTGCTGTCAGAGGAATGGACTAAGTAATTTGAACGTCAGTCAGCAGGCTCCTGTTACTGTCTTTTGTGTCAACTGCAGCGCTCATGATTCCCCGTGCTCTGACCAAAGTCTGCCAATATCGAAAGAGCTACACTCTCCTTATTACATAGATATTTAGAGGTTATTCTACAATTACATTATGCGCCTTCAAGGTAGGCTATACTGTAATTGATGAAGGATGCTTGAATAGTTTTGTCACTGTACACGGTGCATAAAATATACAGTGTATACATCTTATTTTATCACATTGTAGTTGGGCACCTCTTCAATAAGATCATAAGAGCCTATTGTTATGTTATAAGTAATGCCTGACTGACAAGTTCCTGTTTCAATGGTCCTCCAATTTGACAAATGGAAAGAACTGTAAGGGTTTTAAGTAGTTCCATTCTTATGCATCAATCATTGCCAGTATTATCGAAGCATTACTTTTCTGTGATGGTGGTTGTGAGTGGGCCTTATTATTATTTTTAACTAGCCTCTGCCTACAGCTGTCCTTTGGCTTAGGGTCTGAAAAATCACCATCAGCTTGTAGAGGGTGCCTCTGTCCCATTGGGGCAACAGAGGTTGTGGGGGAATTCTAACTTGGAAAAGAACACAAAAGCTGTCTTGTTTGTCTTTAGTCATGACCCCCACTTTGTCTAGTATTAGAAGTGGGCCATATAGTCCAGAGATCAGAACCACATGCTGCCAATGAAACCAACCAACAACTGTTTTCCTACTCTTCAGTTCTGCATTGGTACACGTTACATCTGGTGAACACCATGTCCCAGGGACAGAATTTCCTGCCCAAGTTCCTCTTTGTGAGTAACCTGCTGAAAGCGGTCAAGATCCGGGAGCGGGTGCCCAACGATGTAGTGAAGCCGGCGGGCAGTGAAAGCCTGATGCACCACCTGCGGGGCATGCACCGGTACACACTGGAAATGATCAGCATGAGCCAGTTCCCTCAGGCCTTCCAACAGGTCATTCAGGCAGCCATCTTGGACAGGGCCATGCAGAGCTCCCTAGAGCAGGAGAAGAAGCTCAACTGGTGCCACGAGGTCAAGAAAATGGTACCACTGAGGACCAATGGTAATGTATTAGTTTGGTTTGGGTGCCTGTTCCCCTTGTTGGTCATTCTAGTAGGAAGGTAGGAGGTATTTGTGAAAAGAGGGGGGGGTTGTGTCACTTTTAGAATTTCCATTATTAGCTCTTGATTTGACTGGTACCTAACATGACTCTGCAGATTTACAGTACATTATTTGTAGATCATAACATCTAGGGTACTTATGTGGGACATCCCAAAGCAGAAATTCTATGATGTCATACTGATAATTTCCCCTCCATTGTTCTAAAGACCATGTTGACCGAGTTAATTCTGTTGACATTCAAACTCTGTAATGATTTGTTTCTGTCTGCTTTGCAGTGGAGGTTTGGGTATACCCCTTCTCTCAATAAGTAGCTAAGTGAGTTGGACCTTTATTCACAAATCATACAGCAAATAACCCCACTTGTCTTGACTCACACGTGGGTTAGTGACCATGTCAGTCATGTAATTTCATTGAATCATTGCAAAGATGGAATGTTATTGTCAGGTGGATATATAACCAGGTTATTGGGTTTATTGTCTTATTGAGGGTAATATCTTAACACCTGGCATCTTGAACCTTTGCCATTTTAATGCTGTCACACCATAGTAGCAGTACATGAAACGTGAATCAAAGGCTAATGTATTTTCCCTATATGTTGAAACTAAAGTATTTCCAGTAAAATTATAGTGATAAGAGAAGTTTGTCTTCCTGTAAATCTGATCCAGAAAGACCCTTGACATGATACATATTTCCTTTCTATTGAGTGAGTGGAATTTCCTCATATAAGTCTCTGGAGGGCCCACCCATGCCTACATTTGGAAAATATAGAAGTCTTTGGAGGGCCCAGACAGGCCTTGATTTAGAAAATATAGAAGTCTTTGGAGGGCCCAGACAGGCCTTGATTTAGAAAATATAGAAGTCTCTGGAGGGCTCAGCCAGACCTTGATTTGGGAAATTATAGTATAGAGTAGTTTTTCCTATGAATGACATAGCAGCTATGACTTTCAGACTGAGGAGGACCACTCTGTCTGTTGCTGGCTGGCTGGCTGCTGACTCACTGTAATGAATCCATTGCGTAAGGTGACTGGTGAATAAGGACAGGACAGGAGAGGTAGAGGACTAGGGGAGGACAGGACAGGACCAGAGAGGTAGAGGAGTACTGTACCGGAGAGGTAGAGGAGGACAGGAGAGATAGAGGAGGACAGGAGAGGTAGAGGAGGACAGGAGAGGTAGAGGAGGACAGGAGAGGTAGAGGAGGACAGGAGAGGTAGAGGAGGACAGGAGAGGTAGAGGATGGGAACCTTGTGCTGGGGACAATAAAATATGCAGTTTTGTCACACAACGCAATGCCACAGATGTCTTAAGTTTTGAGTGTGCAATTAGCATGTTGACTGCAGGAATGTCCACCAGAGCTGTTGTCAGAGAATTATATGTTAATTTCTCTGTCATAACCCACCTAAAGTTGTTTTAGAGGATTTGGCATTACGTCCAACCGGCCTCAAAACAACCGCAAACCACGTGTATGGTGTTGTGTGGGTGAGCAGTTTGCTGTTGTGAACAGAGTGCCCCATAGTGACGGTGGGGTTATGGTATGGACAGGCATAAGCTACGGTAAACTTAGACGATTTAATTTTATTGTGGTAAATTGACGAGATCCTGAAGCCCATTGTTGTGCTATTCATCCACGACCATCACCTCATGATTCAGCGTATTACATAGTTATAATCGCAATGTACATATTACATAGTTATAATACATATTACAGAGTTGTAATAGTAATATACTTATTATATAGTTATAATACCTATTACATAGTTATAATATTAATGCACATATTACATAGTTATAGTAGTAATATACATATTACATAGTTATAGTAGTAATATACATATTACATAGTTATAATACCTATTACATAGTTATAATAGTAATGTACATATTATATAGTTATAATACCTATTACATAGTTATAGTAGTAATATACATATTACATAGTTATAGTAGTAATATACATATTACATAGTTATAATACCTATTACATAGTTATAATAGTAATGTACATATTACATAGTTATAGTAGTAATATACATATTACATAGTTATAGTAGTAATATACATATTACGTAGTTATAATACCTATTACATAGTTATAATAGTAATGTACATATTATATAGTTATAATACCTATTACATAGTTATAATAGTAATGTACATATTACATAGTTATAGTAGTAATATACATATTACATAGTTATAATTCCTATTACATAGTTATAATAGTAATGTACATATTACATAGTTATAATAGTAATGTACATATTACATAGTTATAGTAGTAATATACATATTACATAGTTATAGTAGTAATATACATATTACATAGTTATAGTAGTAATATACATATTACATAGTTATAATAGTAATGTACATATTACATAGTTATAGTAGTAATATACATATTACATAGTTATAGTAGTAATATACATATTACATAGTTATAATAGTAATGTACATATTACATAGTTATAATACCTATTACATAGTTATAATTCCTATTACATAGTTATAATAGTAATGTACATATTACATAGTTATAATAGTAATGTACATATTACATAGTTATAGTAGTAATATACATATTACATAGTTATAATAGTAATGTACATATTACATAGTTATAGTAGTAATGTACATATTACATAGTTATAATAGTAATGTACATATTACGTAGTTATAGTAGTAATATACATATTACATAGTTATAATAGTAATGTACATATTACATAGTTATAGTAGTAATATACATATTACATAGTTATAATACCTATTACATAGTTATAATAGTAATGTACATATTACATAGTTATAGTAGTAATATACATATTACATAGTTATAGTAGTAATATACATATTATATAGTTATAGTAGTAATATACATATTACATAGTTATAATAGTAACGTACATATTACATAGTTATAATAGTAACGTACATATTACATAGTTATAATACCTATTACATAGTTATAATAGTAATGTACATATTACATAGTTATAGTAGTAATATACATATTACATAGTTATAATACCTATTACATAGTTATAATAGTAATGTACATATTACATAGTTATAGTAGTAATATACATATTACATAGTTATAGTAGTAATATACATATTACATAGTTATAATACCTATTACATAGTTATAATAGTAATGTACATATTACATAGTTATAGTAGTAATATACATATTACATAGTTATAGTAGTAATATACATATTACATAGTTATAATAGTAATGTACATATTACATAGTTATAGTAGTAATATACATATTACATAGTTATAATACCTATTACATAGTTATAATAGTAATGTACATATTACATAGTTATAGTAGTAATATACATATTACATAGTTATAGTAGTAATATACATATTATATAGTTATAGTAGTAATGTACATATTACATAGTTATAGTAGTAATATACATATTACATAGTTATAGTAGTAATATACATATTATATAGTTATAGTAGTAATATACATATTACATAGTTATAATACCTATTACATAGTTATAATAGTAATGTACATATTACATAGTTATAGTAGTAATATACATATTACATAGTTATAATAGTAACGTACATATTACATAGTTATAATACCTATTACATAGTTATAATAGTAATGTACATATTACATAGTTATAGTAGTAATATACATATTACATAGTTATAATAGTAACGTACATATTACATAGTTATAGTAGTAATATACATATTATATAGTTATAGTAGTAATATACATATTACATAGTTATAATACCTATTACATAGTTATAATAGTAATGTACATATTACATAGTTATAGTAGTAATATACATATTACATAGTTATAATAGTAACGTACATATTACATAGTTATAATACCTATTACATAGTTATAATAGTAATGTACATATTACATAGTTATAGTAGTAATATACATATTACATAGTTATAATAGTAACGTACATATTACATAGTTATAGTAGTAATATACATATTACATAGTTATAGTAGTAATATACATATTACATAGTTATAATAGTAACGTACATATTACATAGTTATAGTAGTAATATACATATTACATAGTTATAGTAGTAATATACATATTACATAGTTATAATAGTAACGTACATATTACATAGTTATAATAGTAACGTACATATTACATAGTTATAATACCTATGACATAGTTATGATAGGTATTATAACTATGTAATATGTATATTACTATGACATAGTTATGATAGTAATATACATATTACATAGTTATAATACCTATGACATAGTTATAGTAGTAATGTACATATTACATAGTTATAATACCTATTACATGGTTATAATACCTATTACATAGTTATAACACCTATTACATAGTTATAATAGTAATGTACATATTACATAGTTATAATACCTATGACATAGTTATAGTAGTAATGTACATATTACATAGTTATAATAGTAATGTACATATTACATAGTTATAATACCTATGACATAGTTATAGTAGTAATGTACATATTACATAGTTATAATACCTATTACAGAGCTATAATAGTAATATACCTATTACATAGTTATAATACCTATTACATGGTTATAATACCTATTACATAGTTATAACACCTATTACATAGTTATAATAGTAATGTACATATTACATAGTTATAATAGTAATGTACTAGTAATGTACATATTACATAGGTGTAGTAGTAATATACATAATACATAGGTATAATACCTATTACATAGTTATAATAGCAATATACATATTAGTTATAATACCATTGCATAGTTATAGTAGTAATATACATATAACATAGTTGTAAAAGTAATGTAGATATTACATAGTTGTAATAGTATTGTAGATATTACATAGTTGTAATAGTAATGTAGATATTACATAGTTGTAATACCTATTACATAGTTATAATAGTAATGTAGATATTACATAGTTGTAATAGTAATGTAGATATTACATAGTTGTAATAGTAATGTAGATATTACATAGTTGTAATAGTAATGTAGCTATTACATAGTTGTAATACCTATTACATAGTTATAATAGTAACGTACAATTACAGTCATAATACCAACTACAGAGTTATAATAGTAATGTACATATTATAGTTATAATACCTATTACATAGTTGTAATAGTGATATATATAACATAGTTGTAAAAGTAATGTAGATATTACATAGTTATAATAGCTAATACATAGTTAATAATAGTAATGTACATATTACATAGTTATAATAGCTATTACATAGTTATAATAGTAATTTACCTATTACATAGTTATAATACATTTTGCATATACCACAAATACCTTATTGCCTTATCACTATTATAAACTGGTTACCAACGTAATTAGACCAGTAAATTGTACTTTTTTGTCATACCCATGGAATACGGTCTGATATACCATGGCTTTCAGCCAATCAACATTCAGGACTTACATATTACATAGTTATAATAGTAATGCACATATTACAAGGGTATGATAGTGATACACATTACAAAGGTATAATATTTGAGGGCATACAGTATGTAAAAACAGTGTTGCACTTATCGCAACACAGTCTCCACCTCTACTGGTGTATTCGACACGCTGTCCACCTCTACTGGTGTATTCGACACGCTGTCCATCTCTACTGGTGTATTCGACACGCTGTCCACCTCTACTGGTGTATTCGACACGCTGTCCACCTCTACTGGTGTATTCGACACGCTGTCCACCTCTACTGGTGTATTCGACACGCTGTCCACCTCTACTGGTGTATTCGACACGCTGTCCACCTCTACTGGTGTATTCCACACGCTGTCCATCTCTACTGGTGTATTCGACACGCTGTCCATCTCTACTGGTGTATTCGACACGCTGTCCATCTCCACTGGTGTATTCGACACGCTGTCCACCTCTACTGGTGTATTCGACACGCTGTCCACCTCTACTGGTGTATTCGACACGCTGTCCACCTCTACTGGTGTATTCGACACGCTGTCCACCTCTACTGGTGTATTCGACACGCTGTCCACCTCTACTGGTGTATTCGACACGCTGTCCACCTCTACTGGTGTATTCGACACGCTGTCCACCTCTACTGGTGTATTCGACACGCTGTCCACCTCTACTGGTGTATTCGACACGCTGTCCACCTCTACTGGTGTATTCGACACGCTGTCCACCTCTACTGGTGTATTCGACACGCTGTCCACCTCTACTGGTGTATTCGACACGCTGTCCACCTCTACTGGTGTATTCGACACGCTGTCCACCTCTACTGGTGTATTCGACACGCTGTCCACCTCTACTGGTGTATTCGACACGCTGTCCACCTCTACTGGTGTATTCGACACGCTGTCCATCTCTACTGGTGTATTCGACACGCTGTCCACCTCTACTGGTGTATTCGACACGCTGTCCACCTCTACTGGTGTATTCGACACGCTGTCCACCTCTACTGGTGTATTCGACATGGCGGAAGACAAAAAGAGGAAGGCCGAAGGTATTCAGTGTCGGAACTCAGAACTTCTTCTTTTAGGTAAAGAAATATGCGGGTGTAAAATATGAGATCTCTATTGGTTGTTGGTGAAGCTCGTGAATAGAAAACATTCCAGCCGAGCCAAGCACCGCCCCTCTGGAAAGTCCAGGGCAACATGTCTCGGATGTCTCTGGAGTAGCTGACAAGGGGAAGAAAGAGTCAAATGGCAGCTTCACGGCACTTAGTCACAGAGAACCACAATCAGGGAAATTCCTCTCTTTGGTGTGGCAGGCAGCAGGGTATTTCAAATGCTTTAGGCCCATTTTGTTACAATGACAAAAAGACCCCACCGCCCTGCAGTAAGAGTCAGACGGTTTGTCTCCCAGATGGTTTATCATTGATTTCTTAAACTAGGAATTAAACCTGCAAATGCAACTTTACCTGATTTACTCCTTTTGCCCATCTGGCACCCTCTCCAGTCATCACTGAAGGCTGTTTTTTCATTATCTTATTTAGTTTAGGTTGTTTTAGTGTTAACGTGCCAAGGGAGCAAACTACAGTTAGAGTTTAAAACAATACTGTATGTGTCATTGGCCTAGTGGCCCAGTCTGTTTTAGCCATGTTGTATGGCATGAAGACAACCATAGAAGACAACACATGGAAAGCGACGAAAGTACATCACACAAACCAACAGTGCTGATATTCTGTGACATCATTTCCACTGTAAGGTGATGAATGGTGGTCAGATATAACAAACCAACAGTGCTGATAGTCTATGATATCAAACTTTCTCAGGCCGTTTTATATTTCCTCTGTAAGGTGATGAATGGTGGTCAGATATAACGGATGCCTGAAGAGCGCTGCGAGAGCTGCTCTGGAAATCCCCTCTCCTTTTCCTCCTTTTTCTCAGAGCGATACAGGTCTTTGTCGGCGATGGATAGTTTTGCTGTTAATAACTCGCAGTCTTACCTGTGGTGATGGGAAGTTTGTATTTCACAAACACAGAATCATAGTAAAGAGTTGTATTAGTAACGGAACTGTTGATAAACTTACCCTCCACTCTACATGCCTGGATCAAACCAGATGGAACTTTCCAAAGTTTGAATGCGTGAACATAATAAATTCTCAACAACAAAAGAGTGATCAAATTAAGAGCCTACACTTGAATGTAATATCTACCCCCATATGTCATGGCTTTGTGTGTGTTGCAGGAGATGGGAACTGTCTTCTCCATGCTGCCTCTCAGTACATGCTGGGGGTGCAGGACACAGACCTGGTCCTGAGGAAGGCCCTGCACAGTGTGCTCAAGGAGAACGAAACAGGCAACTTTAGAGCCCGTTTCCAGACAGAGCTACTGCAGTCTCAGGAGTTCACCCAGACTGGCCTGCGTTACAGCACCATGGTGAGGAACGAAGGCCCCCTCTACGACCAGGATTGTGTTTGAATAACATACCTCCTCTACGACCAGGATGGTGTTACTATAGCAGACCTCCTCTACGACCAGGATGGTGTTACTATAGCAGACCTCAGGTCTGTCAGTAGTATCACCCAGGTCTGTCAGTAGTATCACCCAGGTCTGTTAGTAGTATCACCCAGGTCTGTTAGTAGTATCACCCAGGTCTGTTAGTAGTATCACCCAGGTCTGTTACTAGTATCACCCAGGTCTGTTACTAGTATCACCCAGGTCTGTTACTAGTATCACCCAGGTATGTTACTAGTATCACCCAGGTCTGTTAGTAGTGTCACCCATGTCTGTTAGTAGTGTCACCCAGGTCTGTTAGTAGTATCACCCAGGTCTGGTACTAGTATCACCCAGGTATGTTAGTAGAATCACCTGTTAGTAGTATCACTCAGGTCTGTTAGTAGTATCACCCAGGTCTGTAAGTAGTTTCACCCAGGTCTGTCATACCCAGGTCATACCTGTATCACCCAGGTATGTTAGTAGAATCACCCAGGTATGTTAGTAGAATCACCCAGGTCTGTTAGTAGTATCACCCAGGTCTGTTAGTAGTATCACCCAGGTCTGTTAGTAGTATCACCCAGGTCTGTTAGTAGTATCACCCAGGTCTGTTACTAGTATCACCCAGGTCTGTTACTAGTATCACCCAGGTCTGTTACTAGTATCACCCAGGTCTGTTAGTAGTATCACCTGTTGGTAGTTTCAACCAGGTATGTTAGTAGTATCACCGAGGTCTGTTAGTAGTATCACCTGTTGGTAGTATCACCAAGGGTGGTTAGTAGTATCACCCAGGTCTGTTAGTAGTATCACCCAGGTCTGTTAGTAGTATCACCCAGGTCTGTTAGTAGTATCACCCAGGTCTGTTACTAGTATCACCCAGGTCTGTTACTAGTATCACCCAGGTCTGTTACTAGTATCACCCAGGTCTGTTACTAGTATCACCCAGGTCTGTTAGTAGTGTCACCCATGTCTGTTAGTAGTGTCACCCAGGTCTGTTACTAGTATCACCCAGGTCTGTTACTAGTATCACCCAGGTCTGTTAGTAGTATCACCTGTTGGTAGTTTCAACCAGGTATGTTGGTAGTTTCAACCAGGTATGTTAGTAGTATCACCCAGGTCTGTTAGTAGTATCACCTGTTGGTAGTATCACCAAGGGTGGTTAGTAGTATCACCCAGGTCTGTTAGTAGTATCAATTGTTAGTATGATCATGATGTTTATAGCAGCTAAATTGGTTGTAATTTATTATTCTTCTGTCAGAATTGGGAGGAGGAATGGGAGAAGATCATCAAGATGGCCTCGCCTGTGTCCAGCCGCAATGGGCTGCAGTTTGACTCCCTGGAGGACATGCACATCTTTATCCTCTCCAACATCCTCCGCAGGCCCATCATCGTCATTGCAGGTACAGCCTTCCTCAATGAACCCTCTCATCACTCAGTTCATCAGAGGTTCAAACGCAGACGTATATGCAGTTTCTGTAGGTCTTTCTGTAGATTTGTCTACTACAGCAGTATAATCAGTCAGTGTGCTGTCTTTTTGTAGGTCTGTCTACTATAGCAGTAGAAGTAGTCAGTGTGCTGTGTCTGTAGGTTTGCCTACTACAGCAGTAGAAGCAGTCAGTGTGCTGTATTGTGTTCAGTGACTAACTCATGGCTGTATCCTTACAGACCAGGTGCTGCGCAGCATGAGGTCCTGCTCCTCCTTCTCTCCCCTCAACGTGGGGGGCATCTACCTTCCTCTGCACTGGCCTCCAAGGGAGTGCTACAAGTACCCCATAGTGCTCGGCTACGACTCCCAGCACTTTGCCCCCCTCATCACCATCAAAGACAGTGGCCCAGGTGTGAACAGTAACCGTTGTTGATAGATTACTGTGTTGAGAAGTGCTTGTAGGATGAGGGGGAATGTGACCTATCTTCCACATCTTACTAAATTGGGTCATTTATTGTGCTGTTTTGGTGTACGGTGTCATTGTGTCCCAGAAAGGTGCTAGCTATATACTACTTCCTGTATATCATCATTATGACTGTGTGCCCCAGAGATCCGAGCAGTGCCGCTGATCAACCCGGGCCGCGGGGGCTTCGAGGAGCTCAATGTGCACTTCTTGATGGAGAAAGAGCAGACGCAGAAGGAGAGGCTTCTGAAGGACTACCTAATGCTGATGGAGATCCCTGTCATTGGACTGGGCTACGATACCACACGCATCATCAACGCTGCCAGGTGGGTGGGACGCTAGAGCCATGGAGAACGGTAGAGAAAAGGATGTAAAGCACTGTTTAAAAAGCACAATACAAATATGTTTTTAAAAAGTCTTTGTGGTATAGTAGTGCTTTATTTATTGGGGTGGGTCAAGTTGAGAACCAATTGTCATTATTGACAACTTGGCAGCCTGGCCAAGAGGTGTATAATTATCCTATCAGTAGTATTGAGTGTGTTGCGTGCTGCCTTTCCCAGGCTGGATGAAGGGAACCTGCCTGAGGACATGAACCTGATGGAGGACTACCTCCAGTTGGTCAACCACGAGTACAAGCGCTGGCAGGAGGACAAGGACCAACTGTGGGCCCCCCACCCCCATAGACCACCCCCCTTCTCCGTGTCTCAGCTGTCCCTCATCGAGATCCGATGTGCCACACCACGGTGCACCTTCTACGTCTCAGTGGACACCCAGCCACACTGCCACGAGTGCTTTGAGAAACGCCAGGGCCAGCCTAACGGGAGGATAGAGGCTGCCTCTACGAAAGGCGGAAATCAGGCTTGTGAGCCGGGGTGTAGTAGTAGAGTACGGCCCAGCCCCTCTGGCTGCCTGGCGGTGTTATCCAGCCCGCTCTCCATCGCTCCACCGCGCTCGGCGTCCTGCTGTTACAGCGAAACCCACGCCATGAAGTGCAAGATGCCTGGCTGCGTTTTCACCCGCAGCAAGGAGCACAATGGTCTGTGTGAACGCTGCTTTAACAGCCAGCAGAATGCACCAGGAAGGTGCGGCATGTGCCACCAGGAGGCCTTCAGGATATTTAACGGACTGTGCCCCCCTTGCTTCCAGAGTACTGGCACAGAGCGGCGCGAGGAGCCCCAGCCGCCGGCAGCAGCGTCCTCTTCTGGGTCGTCATGGACCAAGCCCCCGTCCAAGGAATCTGAGTGCTCGGGCCGACCCTGTAAAAGGTTGGGATGCCAGTTCTTTGGTACTCAACAGAAGCGTGGATTCTGCACCATCTGCTATGTGGACTATCAGACCAACCACCGTAAGTCTAACCAGATGCTTGTTCTTAGTCATTTTAACAGGAAATGCTTTTCTTTTCATGTCCCAGCAAAATATATAGAAGGAATCAGGCCACATCAAAAGCCACAGCTGTCATGTCTTATCTTGGTCTACTTATGTCAGTATACTTAGAAACAACATGAAACTAACTCGATGTTTACACCAGACAGAACTGGAAAAGCTGCAAATTTACCTGAATCTCAAGAATAGTTGATATTGTGTGTGGTCATATGTTAGTTTGACATGTGGTTTATCTGGGTTTATCTCCTCCAGTTGCGACCCTTCCTGCTCCAATCCAGACTCGCCACGCGTCGGAGGCAGGCTTCCAGAATGCTTCGCGCTGTCAGGGCCTGGGGTGTGGGGCCATGGGCAATGCCATGCTGGAGGGCTACTGTAACAAGTGCTTCTTTAACGAGCAGAGCTCCAGGTTCAACCAGAATGCTACCAGGGCTCCCGGTGCCCACTCCCCTCCGCTGGTCATGGTGAGTGTCTCCCTCCCTCACACAGGGCCCAGTGGCTGTACACCACATCTTGAATTGCAAATAATTTTTACAGTTTCAGAGTGTAGAATGATTTGTTTCCTCTTTGTTTTTCTCTATCTGCAGCGGACTGCTAAACCAGAACAAGACAAACCCAGAAAGACCCAGACCCAGGCCACGTGCAGGTGGAATGGCTGCAGTAACTTCTCCCACGGCTGCACAGACCCGTGTCCAGAGTGCCGGGCCACACGAGGGCAGAGAGAGAGCCGCAGGGAGAGGGCAGGGGCACCTAAGGAGACGATGAAGCAGAGCTGTAAAGCCCAAGGCTGTGACCACTATGCCAACATAGAGAAGCAAGGCTTCTGTAACGAATGTGACCACTTTAAGCAGGTCTACAGGGGGTGAGCCCAAAGGTTTGGGGAAGATTAAAATGGTCGTGCCACCATGCTAGTCAAAGCATCTCTGAAACTAGTGAATCTAAGGCCAGACGCCCGTTTTAACATGTGCTCATGAAGAGAAAAGAGCAGGGGCAGTCGAAATGGCAGGCAGAATACCTCTTGTTGCAATTATTATTATCCCACGTGTACAGGATGAAAGGTGAGGTATACGTGTCAGACAACGGACAACGTGTACAGTATCATGCTGTACTACTGATTGTATCTTGAAAAAGCGCAATACGTAAGCTGCTTAATAATATGGGCAAGCAATTCTCTATCAAGCAGCTAGTCACCGACACAATGTGATAAATTGCAGCTTTTGTTTAAGAACCTCATCGACCAAAATTCTGACAACTGCAAAGTTGTGCCAAAGCCATCACGACCACTAACAAAATGAGAGTTTGGTCAGTAGAAATGTGGTTTAAACAGAATTAGGTACAGTCAAAACTGTTCCATACCTAGACAGCTAATGTACAGTATCTGAGTGATTGTGAGTGGGCAGTACCCTTAAGTACTGAATGGTGCTACTCGAACAGAAGTCAAACGTAGAGGTTATGTTACATGACAGAGAAAAACGGTAGTTAAAACTCAATAATATTCAACCTCAATACATATGCTGTTGTGCTCTTGTTTTCAACCTCTCCCACTGCCACATAGATGTCTGCTGGCAGTACATATGCTGTTGTGTTCTTGTTTTCAACCTCTCCCACCACCACATAGATGTCTACAGGCAGTACATATGCTGTTGTGTTCTTGTTTTCAACCTCTCCCACCACCACATAGATGTCTACAGGCAGTACATATGCTGTTGTGTTCTTGTTTTCAACCTCTCCCACCACCACATAGATGTCTGCTGGCAGTACATATGTCGTTGTCGACCACTTTTTGGATCTCTACTGTAGAAGTCCAAGTTAGCGCTTGCCCTGAGAGTTGTACCATGTTACAGTGTGTTCTATATGTGGTAATGCTGGGCAATTACCTTCACACAGACTCCTAGTTAATGAGTTACTTATAGATGAGAGCAGAGTTCAGTTGATCTCGTCCAAGGGGATTGCCAGTGAGGAAAGGAGTGTGTGTTTGGAGGTAAGGAAGGAGAACATAAAGGCAGGAGAAATCCCTGTACAGCTCAACACCCCATTCAGAGGAGGGAGAACATAAATCCAGGAGAAATCCCCGTAGAGCTCAACACCTCATTCAGAGGATGGAGGGAGGGAGAACGTTAACAAACACCTGTGGGGAAAAACAGCAACACAGCCCTTAGCTTGGTTCATACCTTGTAGCTGTGGCATGGCTGGACCCCAGGAAGAGTAGCTGCTGCTTTGGCTGCAGCTGATGGGGATCCATAATAAATACAAATACAAGCCTGCAGTAAAATACCTCACCACCCATAGAACTTGGCCTGCAGTATAGTACCTCTTTATCGTAGGGGCTCTGCTGAAATCTGCTCTGCTCACACGATGCCTCACTCTACTACTCTGTTTGATATAAAACTGACATGCCTGTGTTTTCTTCTTTTAAACCTATATATTTGAACTGACGTTTCCTTCCTGCCCAAAAACGTGCCATCGTCTTCAAAGCATTGATTTGACCTCTTAACTAACGCATCGTTGAAGTCTGTTCAATATGCATATGCGACATCTGTTAAATATGCATATCTGACGCCTGCAAAAAAATGTATTTTGTTGATTAGACTTATGGCAGCATAGATATAGATCTGCGCTTTAAGCAGATGATACACATAATATATTACAAGGGTAATTAGTTGTCAGTACATGCTCTTTGGTTATGGGTCTGAACCCCGTTCAGACCACTACATACTACACAATACTTAATAAGCTGCTCTGGTACTTTCCTTGACATGCATAGGGACGACATTCCAATGTTACACATAAACATGCAAAGTTGTAACAAAACATGCAAAAGTTGTGAGACATTTTTGTGTAACCTGTCAATAATAGGGTATTGTATGAAAAGCTTTGTTTTGTAAGTATTTATTAATATCAAATAATATCTGTACTGTGCGTTTCAATACTTATTTATATGTCCTGAAATGAATTATTTTTATTAAGAAAACCTGACATTGTCTTGTTGCTTATTTCAACTGTGTGTGTGTGTTTGCACGTAGGTGCGTCAAATTCTATAGAACATACACTACATGACCAAAAGTATGTGGACACCTACTCGTGGAACATCTAAGTTGGTCCCCCCATTTTCTGCTATAAGAGCCTCCACTCTTCTGGGAAGGCTTTCCACAAGAGCATTAGTGAGGTTGGGAAATGGATGTTGGGCGATTAGGCTGGCTCGCAGTCTGCGTTCCAATGCTTCCCAAATCTGTTCTCTGGGGTTGAAGTCAGGGCTCTGTGCAGGCCAGTCAAGTTCTTCCACATTGATCTCGATAAACCATTTCTGTATGGACCTCGCTTTGTGTACAGGGACATTGTCATGCTGAAACAGGAAAGGGCCTTCCCTAAACTGTTGCCACAAAGTTGGAAGCACAGAATTGTCTAGAATGTCATTGTATGCTGTGTCGTTAAGATTTCCCTTCACTGGAACTAAGGGGCCTAGCCCGAACCATGAAAAACAGTCCGACACCATTATTCCTCCACCAAAATATACAGTTGGCACTATGTATTGGGGCAGGTACCGTTCTCCTGGCGTCCGCCAAACCCAGATTCGTCCACCGGACTGCCAGACAGTGAAGCGCGATTTATCCCTCCAGAGAACATGTTTACACTGCTCCAGCGTCCAATAGTGGTGAGCTTTACACCGCTCAAGCCGACACTTGGCATTGTGCATGGGGATCTTAGGCTTGTGTGCGTCTACTCGGCCATGGAAACCCATTTCATTAAGCTCCCAACGAACAGTTGTTGTGCTAACGTTGCTTCTAGAGGCGATTTGGAACTCGGTAGTGAATGTTGCAACCGAGGACAGACGATTTTTACGCACCTCGTGCTTCAGCACTCGGCCGTCTCGTTCTGTGAGCTTGTGTGGCCTACCACTTTGCGGCTGAGCCGTTGTTGCTCCTAGACATTTCCACTTCCCAATAACATCTCTAGCATTTTATACACCTCTCAGCAACGGGTGTGGCTGAAATGGCCAAATCCACTAATTTGAAGGGAGGGGTGTCCACATACAATTGTGTTTATATTTAGTGTATTTCTACATATCCCCACATTTCACACTTATGTATATGACTGTATGTTGCTCAATGGTTAGTTGTAAAAAATGACATTCTGTGTTTTCTGTTTGCATAGTGATTTTAGCACTAGATGTGTGGGGTATTTTCCAGTGGGGACATACAGTATGGGACTGTGCCGAAGTGAAGTTAAACACCACCACACTGACTCTCTTAATTTAGCTAAACCATCCACATTACATGTTGGTTCTCTCGCACACATACAGTACCAGTCAAAAGTTTGGACACACCTACTCATTCAAGGGTTTTTCTTTATTTTTACTATTTTCTACATTGTAGAATAATAGTGAAGACAGCAAAACTATAAAATAGTATGTCATAACCAAAAAAGTGTTAAACACATCAAAATATATTTTTGATTTTAGATTCTTCAAAGCCTTGATGACAGCTTTGGGCACTCTTGGCATTTCTACCAGCTTCATGAGGAATGCTTTTCCAACATTCTTGAAGGAGTTCTCACATATGCTGAGCACTTGTTGGCTGCTTTTCCTTCACTCTGCGGTCCAACTCATCCCAAACATCTCAATTGGGTTGAGGTCAGATGACTGTGGAGGCCATGTCATCTGATGCAGCACCCCATCACTCTTCTTCTTGGTCAAACAGCCCTTACACAGCCTGGAGGTGTGTTGGGTCATTGTCCTGTTAAAAACAAATTATAGACTCACAAAGCGCAAACCAGATGGGAAGGCGTATCGCTGCAGAATGCTGTGGTAGCCATGCTGGTTAAGTGTGCCTTGAATTCTAAATAAATCACTGACAGTTTCACCATCAAAGCACCCCCACACCTTCACAACTCCTCCTCCATGCTTGACGGTGGGAACCACACATGCGGAGATCATCTGTTCATCTACTCTGTGTCTCACAAAGAACTAAAAATAACCAAAAATCTCACATTTGGACTCATCAGACCAAAGGACAGATTTCATTCAGTCTAATGTCCATTGCTCGTGTTTCTTGGCACAAGCAAGTCTCTTCTTGTTATTGTGTCCTTTAAGTAGTGGTTTCTTTGCAGCAATTCGACCATGAAGGCCTAATTCACACAGTCTACAGTCGTAGCCAAACGTTGCTGTCTGGAAGCTTCAAAAGGAGGGTGGTGCTTGGAATCATTGTTCTTCCTCTGTCAACCATGGTTACCTGCAAGGAAACACGTGCCGTCATCATTGCTTTGCACAAAAAGGGCTTCACAGGCAAGGATATTGCTGCCAGTAAGATTGCACCAATATCCACCATTTATTGGATCATCAAGAACTTGAAGGAGAGTGGTTCAATTGTTGTGAAGAAAGCTTCAGGATGCCCAAGAAAGTCCAGCAAGCTCCAGGACTGTCTCCTAACGTTGATTCAGCTGCGGAATCGGGGCACCACCCGTACAGAGCTTGCTCAGGAATGGCAACAGGCAGGTGTGAGTGCATCTGAAGACTTTTGGAGGATGGCTTGGTGTCAAGAAGGGCAGCAAAGAAGCCACTTCTCTCCAGGAAAAACACCAGGGACAGACTGATATTCTGCAAAAGGTACAGGGATTGGACTGCTGAGGACTGGGGTAAAGTCATTTTCTCTGATGAATCCCCTTTCCAATTGTTTGGGACATCCGGTAAAAAGCTTGTCCGGAGAAGACAAGGTGAGCTCTATCATCAGTCCTGTGTCATGCAAACAGTAAAGCATCCTGAGACCATTCATGTGTGGGGTTGCTTCTCGGCCAAGGGAGTGGGCTCACACACAATTTTGCCTAAGAACACAGCCATGAATAAAGAATGGTACCAACACATTCTCCGAGAGCAACTTCTCCCAACCATCCAGGAACAGATTGGTGACGAACAATGCCTTTTCCAGCATGATGGAGCACCTTGCCATAAGGCAAAAGTGATAACTAAGTGGCTCGGGGAACAAAACATTGATATTTTGGGTCCATGGCCAGGAAACTCCCCAGACCTTAATCCCATTGAAAACTTGTGGTCAAATCTCAAGAGGCGGGTGGACAAAAAAACAAACACAAATTCCGACAAATTCCAAGCATTGATTATGCAAGAATGGGCTGCCATCAGCCAGGATGTTGCCCAGAAGGTCATTTGCAGCAAATTCCGACAAATCTGCCAGGGCAGATTGCAGAGGTCTTGAAAAAGAAGGGTCAACACTGCAAATATTGACTCTTTGCATCAACTTCATGTAATTGTCAATAAAAGCTTTTGACACTTATGAAATGCTTGTAATTATACTTCAGTATTCCATAGTAACATCTGACAAAAATATCTAAAGACACTAAAGCAGCAAACTTTGTGGACATTAATATTTGTGTCATTCTCAAAACTTTTGGCCACGACTGTACTCTGAACGGTTGATGTTGAGATGTGTCTGTTACGTGAACACTGAAGCACTTATTTGGGCTGTAATTTCTGAGGCTGGTAACTCTAGCGAACTTATCCTCTGCAGCTGAGGTAACTCTAGGTCTTCCTTTCCTGTGGCGTTCCTCATGAGAGCCAGTTTCATCATAGCGCTTGATGGTTTTTGCGACTGCACTTGAAGAAACTTCCAAAGTGCTGGAAATGTTCCAGATTGACTGACCTTCATGTCTTAAAGTAACGATGGACTGTCGTTTCTCTTTGCTTATTTGAGCTGTTCTTGCCATAATATGGACTTTACCGAATAGGGCTATCTTCTGTATATCACAACCTACCTTGTCACAACAAAACTTATTGGCTCAAATGCATTAAGAAGGAAAGAAATTCAACAAATTAACTTTTAACAATGTGCACCTGTTAATTGAAATGTATTCCAGGTGACTACCTCATGAAGCTGGTTGAGAGAATGGCAAGAATGTGCAAAGCTGTCATCAAGGCAAAGGGTGGCTACTTGGAAGAATCTCATATAAAATATATTTTGCTTTGTTTTAACACTTTTTTGGTTACTACATGATTCCATATGTGTTATTTCATAGTTATGATGTCTTCACTATTATACAATATAGAAAATAGTAAAAATAAGGAAAACCCTTTGAATGAGTAGGTGTGTCCAAACTTTTGACTGGTACTGTATATCTTTTTTTCACTTTGTCAGGTAGTTTTTTTCACTCTTTCTAACAATGTAATTCTGAAAGTAAACCCACACCGCTGTACCTCTTAAGGCCTTGGTTCATAGTGCTTGAAAAAGAGTCAACCCCCTTACTCAGAATCCTCACAGTTGAGTCACAGCAGAAAGGAAAGTCTTCATAAGAAGCTAATGCTGCTGAGGGAAGGGCTATTTGTTGTTGGGCAGAGGTGACATTTCAGGAGTGAGTGGGAGGGAGGAAAAGTGTTAGCGTGGTTCAGCCTACCGCCATTAACATGTCATCTGAAAATAACTTTGCATGCAAAGTGGGTGGCTGTGTTATCACCTGGCAGTTACCATGTTGTTGCACATGGTCAATGGTTAGAACATGTGTTTATGTTAAGCCTATGTGAAATTGTTATAGCTCAGAATTTCAGTTTCAATTCAGGAAGTTGAGCTGCAAGCTCTGTTTTGCAATAGGAAGTGGGTGTATCCGCGTTAGTAACCAATGCTGACCCTGTTATCTAAAAGCAAGAAAAACAAGTTGATCATGGTAGCAATACCCAACAGATCATTTCACAACTATTCATTTAGACACAGGTTATGTACACCTTGCCTATGGGGACACGAACCGACACAGGTTATGTACACCTTGCCTATGGGGTGACGAACCGACACAGGTTATGTACACCTTGCCTATGGGGTGACGAACCGACCCAGGTTATGTACACCTTGCCTATGGGGTGACGAACCGACCCAGGTTATGTACACCTTGCCTATGGGGTGACGAACCGACCCAGGTTATGTACACCTTGCCTATGGGGTGACTAACCGACACAGGCTATGTACACCTTGCCTATGGGGTGAATAACCGTAAGTACCTGCTGAAAATGAGACACAGGGAGTTTCATTTTGCATCATGATCATGTATGAGTCTGAGGTACAGGATGACTCATAAGGTGTCTGCTAGCAGACCAGATGACACCCCTCTGGTACACCAGAAAGTTTAAAGTAAGTCAGCAGTTATCAGAGATGTACTTGTGGCCACGATGTCTTAGTTACATAAAGGCTGATGATAAACTAAAGCTAACTAAGGCGGAGTGTCTGATGAAAATGGAACAGACTGATTGTAAAGAATGAAAAACAAACCAGATCCTGTGTGCTTGAATGTGGTCTTGCTGTAATGTTTGTATGTTCTGCATATAGGGTTTGGGTTGGGCTGACAAAAGCAAAAAGTTACGCTTATATCACCGATTTCACAATAAAATCACAGAAAGATTTGACGCTCCTCATAAATAAAAAACACATTTATTTCACCAAGTTTTTTACATAAACCCCAAAGAGCAATAAAATCAGCAGTCAGGCTACTTAAAATACCCATCCTGTGAATATCTTATTTATGCACCTTTATTTATCTAGGCAAGTCAGTTAAGAACACATTCTTATTTTCAGTGATGGCCTAGGAACAGTGGGTTAACTGCCTGTTCAGGGGCAGAACAACAGATTTTTACCTTTTCAGCTCGGGGATTTGATCTTGCAACCTTTCGGTTACTAGTCCAACACTCTAAACACTAGGCTACCTGCCACCCCCAAAATGATCAAATTTGATCATATCAAATTTCTAATTCGTACCCAAATAATGTTGTTGACTCGTCCTGTACTCGTATTTGTGGCCAAAGCATAAACTGGAGAAAAAACACTTAAAAAAACCCACCTCAAACTTTCAAAAAGACGTCAAAAAGACGTTTAAAAAATGCTTGCTATTTCCTCTTAGAGGAAGATGTTATGATCGTTATGCACCCAAACCATTCTGTTGTTGGGGTACGCCCACACAATTCCAAAACAGGAAATAATTTACCTTTCGCTAACCGGTGCGCCTGGTACTTACTACCATATCCCTTTCAAAGGCACTTAAATCTTCTGCCTTGCCCATTCACCCTCTGAATGGTGCACACACACGCATTCAATTGTCTCAAAGCTTAACAAACTTTCTTTAACCTGTCCCCTCTCCTTCATCTAAACTGACTGAAGTGGATTTAACAACATCAATAAGGTATCATAGCTTTCACCTGGTCAGTCTATGTCATGGAAAGAGTAGGTGTTCTTAATGTTTTATACACTTAGTGTAAATGGTTTGAATGGATAAATAATTGAACTGTGCAACAGGTGTACTTGCTTCTGTGATTCCTGAAATGTAGAACCTAACCTGTTGATGGATAATTTTTTAAATCTGAAATTATACTATTGTTTCATTGTTTGCTAGCTCAGCTGGTTAGCTATGTTATGAATACAACTCCCATCTGTTGTGACATCAGGACAAGATTCTGTATGTAAATCCAACACACTCCATTAAGTATGATCTGTTAAATTTTGTATGGGATGTATTTATTTGTGGATGTCCATCACCCATTTCGTATTTATTTTACAACTGCGACCTGGCCAAGATAAAGCGAAGCAGTGTGACACAAACAACAACGCAGAGTTACACATGGAATAAACAAACATGCAGTCAATAATACAATAGAAAAAGTCTATATACATTGTGTGCCAATGAGGTAGGATAAGGGAGGTAAGGCAATAAATAGGCCATAGTGGCGAAATAATTACAATATAGCAAATAAACACTGGAGTGATAGATGAGTGTGCAAGTAGAGATACTGGGGTGCAAAGGAGCAAAATAAATACAAAAATTACAGTATGGGGGATGAGGTAGTTGGATGGGCTATTTACAGATGGGCCGTGTACAGGTGCAGTGATCTGTGAGCTGGTGCTTAAAGTTAGTGAGGGAGATATGAGTCTCCAGCTTCAGTGATTTTTGCAGTTCGTTCCAGTCATTGGCAGCAGAGAACTGGATGGAAAGGCGGCCAAAGTAGGAATTGGCTTTGGGGGTGACCAGTGAGATATACCTGCTGGAGAGCGTGCTACGGGTGGGTGTTGCTCTGGTGACCAGTGAGCTGAGATAGGGCGGGGCTTTACCTAGCAGAGACTTATAGATGACCTGGAGCAAGTGGGTTTGGTGACGAATATGAAGTGAGGGCCAGCCAACGAGAGCATACAGGTCGCAGTGGTGGGTAGTATATGGGGATTTGGTGACAAAACAGACAGCACTGTGATAGACTGCATACAATTTACTGAGTAGGGTGTTGGAGGCTATTTTGTAAATGACATCGCCGAAGTCAAGGATCGGCAGGATAGTCCGTTTTACGAGGGCATGTTTGGCAGCATGAGTGAAGGATGCTTTGTTGCGAAATAGGAAGCCGATTCTAGATTTAATTTAGGATTGGAGATGCTTAATGTGAGTCTGGAGGGAGAGTTTACAGTCTAAACAGACACCTAGATATTTGTAGTTGTCCATGTATTCTAAGTCAGAACCGTCCAGAGTAGTGATGCTGGACGGGCGGGCAGGTGCGGGCAGTGATCGGTTGAAGAGCATGCAATTAGTTTTACTTGCATTTAAGAGCAGTTGGAGGCCATGGAAGGAGAGTTGTATGGCATTGAAGCTTGTCTGGAGGTTAGTTAACACAGTCTCCAAAGAAGGGAATTGTATACAGAATTGTGTCTTCTGCATAGAGGTGGATCAGAGAATCACCAGCAGCAAGAGCGACATCATTGATGTATACAGAGAAGAGAGTACGCCCGAGAATTGAATCCTGTGGCTCCCCCATAGAGAATGCCAGAGGTCCGGACAACAGGCCCTCCAATTTGACACACTGAACTCTATCAGAGAAGTAGTTGGTGAACCAGACGAGGCAGTCATTTGAGAAACCATGGCTGTTGAGTCTTCCGATAAGAATGTGGTGATTGACAGAGTCGAAAGCCTTGGCCAGGTCGATGAATACAGCTGCACAGTATTGTCTCTTATCGATGGCGGTTATGATATCGTTTAAGACCTTGAGCGTGGCTAAGGTGCACCCATGACCAGCTCGGAAACCAGATTGCATAGCGGAGAAAGTACGGTGGGATTCAAAATGGTCGGTGATCTGTTTGTTAACTTGGCAGAATAGATATAGGTCTGTAGGTCTGTAGTAGTTTGGGTCTAGAATGTCTCCCCCTTTGAAAAGGTGGATGACCGCGGCAGCTTTCCAATCTTTGGGGATCTCAGACAATACGAAAGAGAGGTTGAACAGGCTAGCAATAGGGGTTGCAATTATTTTGGCTGATAATTGTGGAAAGAGAGAGTGCAGATTGTCTAGCCTGGCTGATTTGTAGGAGTCCAGATTTTGCAGCTCTTTCAGAACATCAGTTATCTGGATTTGGGTGAAGGACAAATGGGGAGGCTTGGGGAAGTTGCTGTGGGAGTGCAGCACTGTTGAACGGGTTAGGGGTCTAGCCTCAGCCGCAGTGGGCAGCTGGGAGGAGGTGCTCTTATTCTCCATGGACTTTAGAGTGTCCCAGAACTTTTTGGAGTTTGTGCTACAGGATGCAAATTTCTGTTTGAAAAAGCTAGCCTTTGTTTTCCTAACTGCCTGCCTGGTTCCTACCTGAAAAGTTGCATAACGCGGGGGCTATTCAATGCTAATGCAGTACGCCACAGGATGTTTTTGTGCTGGTCAAGGGCAGTCAGGTCTGGAGTGAATCAAGGGCTATATCTGTTCCTGGTTCTACATTTTTTGAATGGGGCATGCTTATTTAAGATGGTGAGGAAAGCACTTTTAAAGAATAACCAGGCATCCTCTACTATCGGAATGAGGTCAATATCCTTCCAGGATACCCGGGCCAGGTCAATTAGAAAGGCCTGCTCGCTGAAGTGTTTTAGGGAGCGTTTGACAGTGATGAGGGGTGGTCGTTTGACCGCAGACCCATTACGGACGCAGGCAATGAGGCAGTGATCGCTGAGATCCTGGTTGAAGACAGCAGAGGTGTATTTAGAGGGCAGGTTGGATAGGATGATATCTATGAGGGTGCCCGTGTTTACATATTTGGGGTTGTACCTTGTAGGATCATTGATCATTTGTGTGAGATTGAAGGCATCAGGCTTAGATTGTAGGATGGCTGGGGTGTTAAGCGGGTCCCAGTTTAGGTCACCTAACAGCAAGAGCTCTGAAGATAGACCTCTGCAGGCTTTCTCTGCAGTAGATTGCTACTCCGCCCCCTTTGGAAGTTCTATCTTGTCAGAAAATGTTATAGTTAGTGTTAAATTTCAGGGTTTTTGGTGGTCTTCCTAAACCAGGATTCAGACACGGCTAGAACCGGGGTTGGCAGAGTGTGCTAAAGCAGTGAATAAAACAAATTCAGGGAGGAGGCTTCTAATGTTAACATGTATGAAACCAAGGCTTTTACGGTTACAGTAGTTAACAAATGAGAGTGCCTGGGGAGTTTGGGAGTGGATCTAGGCACTGCAGGGCCTGGATTAACCTTTACATCACCAGAGGAACAGAGGAGGAGTAGGATAAGGGTACGGCTAAAGGCTATAAGAACTGGTCGTCCAGTGTATTCGGAACAGAGAGTTTCTGGGCACGGTAGAATAGATTCATGGCATAATGTACAGAATATTGTAAATATGTAGAAAATGACAGAAAACAGAGTTTTAGTTATATAGTAAGCATAATCAAACTGTGTTTGTGAACTGTACTAAAAGAATAGCCTATTTTTACTTATGTTATGTTAAGATGTGAATACAGTGGAGGTAAACCTATGCATTGAGTGACGATGAGAGAGATATTGTCTCTAGAAACATAATTTAAACCAGGTGAGGTCACCGCATGTGTGGGAGGTGGAACTGAAGGGTTAGCTAAGGCATATTGAGCAGGGCTAGAGGCTCTACAGTGATATAAGGCAATAATAACTAACCAAAACAGTAATGGACAAGGCATATTGACATTAGGGAGAGGCATGCGTAGCCGAGTGATCATTGGGTCTAATGAGTAGCTCGGGGAGCTGGAGACATGGCGATTCAGACAGCTAGCGGACCGGGGATAGCAGGCTAGCAGAAGGGCCTTAGAGGGACGTCGCGACGGAAGAAGTCAGTTGTAGTCGTCCATCAGTCATGATGGATCAGCAGGGCTCCGTGGAGTAAAAGGGCCCAGGCCAATTGGCAAAATAGGTATAGTAGCCCCAAAAAATTGGCAGATGGACTTCTTCAGCTAACAGCCTAGTGTGCTCTAGACAGCTAGTGTGCCACGGCTAGCAGGCTAGCAGATGGGCATTCAGGGGACATCGCGACGGGGGAGCCAGTTAAAAAAAAACCTTGGGCGGATTACGTCGGTAGTCCAGTCGTGATGGATCGGCGGGGCTCCGTATTAGCAATAAATGGTGTCCGGGCCAAATGGCAAAATAGGTATTGTAGCCCACACAGTGGCTAGCCACACTACAAACATCATTTTACCAGGTCCCCATGAAGCGATTGTAATGACAGTCCACCAAAACATACCCAAAAGTTTCCTGATTAGCAAGGGGTAGTCTGTGTTTAATTTCATTGTGTATTAGAAACACTGTTTGAGATCATTGGGGGGAGATTTCACCAGTGGTTGAATTTCGAAATGGGCTTCCAGGGAAAATGTTGTCTGAGGTTGCAACACTAACCAATGGGGGCGAGGCTTAGTGAAAGGTCAATTATCCTTTTTTGGAAGGAAAACTATTTCACTCATATTGTAATTAGGTCATCATTACAATGGCTTTATAGACATCTGGAAACACTGGACAGTTGTTTTTAAGGGCCAGTCTCTCTCCTTTAGTCCAAAAATATACTGTAATAAGGGTCCTGAGTAGGTGTTGACTGGGGAGCATTATAAAGGAACCTATCATCAGAATAAATTGTTAGGAACCTACAGTCCACACCATATACATTTATGTATATACTCCAGCATTTTGGATTTGAGATCACTCTTTCATATTAGGTGTCACCTTTTATTTGTGGGGATTTTCATACATATCTGTTTTACAGTTTAGAAATGAAAGCTCTTTATGTATCTAGTCCCCCATTTGAAGAAATCATAAATATTTGGACAAATTCACTTATGGTGTATTAAAGTAGTCCAAACCTTAGTATTTGGCCCCATATTCCTTGCACACAATGACTACATCAAGATTGTGACTCTACAAACTTGTTGGATGCATTTGCAGTTTGTTTTGGTTGTTGTTTTGGATTATGTTTGGACGTTTTTAGTCAGCTTTTTGCAGACAGTCATGTTCTTCTGATAAAATTCAATTTATATTTGCAATTTTGACACTATTGTATAGTTTTGATAAATGCATTGTTTTTAGAAGGCAACTAGATTTTGAAAATGCATTTACTGTTTTGCAGAAGGCCACAGAGTTTAGTGTTTTGTGTGCACTGTTTTGAAAATCAACAACATTGTTCCAAAAAATGTATGAATGATTGAGAAAAACTGTAACTGAAGTCTTCCATGATAAGAAAAAAGCTTTAACAAGAGAAAAACATGAATCCCTAAAATGGGGGTCTAAGTAATTAGGTCACATGCCATTGGGTTATTGGGTCACAGGAGCATCATGCCCATTGGCAATAGTTTTAGTTGCATCCTAAAGACAATACTAAAACACTTCAGTAAAAAATATAAAAGTTAACATATGTGGGTCAGCCCGTTGATTCTTATCGGAGCTGACATTTTCTACGAGCCAAATCGAAAGCTTCTCATATGTAAACGAGGCACGAGAAAAGAAGTGGGGAACAGGTGTGATTTGCATGTTGGTTTAAATGTGAGTCCATCTTCAGATTAAAACAGTTAGCTGACTAATTCTCTGCACATGAACTGCTGGATGGATCCCGTAAATCTGAACTAACTCTCTCAGCAAAACATATGCATCTTCACCTCAGGGGGTTGTCCCCAGTGAAAGAACGTTTCTGAAAAGGCCTCTGTAGCACTAGACCCAGACCCTTTGAAGACACTCAAAGTGCACCATGCCTCTGAGTCTGCCTAAGTCCCTGAGAAGAGGTTACAGACATGGGTAGGAGGCTGGCCTGGACGAGGTTGGGGTAAAGGCCTATATCAGATTTTGTTCACTGTTAGTTATTTGTCCAAATATAAAATCAATCTGTTTTTATGTCACTATTCAACACAAAGAAATGGCTACAGTGCAGGTTAGACGAGACTGTCATGTTATCACCTACAGTATCTATCACCTTTTGAGCTCATTTAATACACAGCAGCTGTGAGTTTATACTACTCATTTATAGATGTTAGATATGTTCAATCTGGTAGGTATTTCAACTTCACAAGTGAAAGGAGAACCAGGCATTGTGCCAAATCAATGTTTTATTATGGGGTCACTTATAATCATAATTAGCAATCTTATGAGACCTCTTCAACTTCCTCTCTAGATGAAATTCCACTTTGTCTCTTCATATAGATTATGTCAAACTGAAGTCTAGGGATTTACCCACCTGGGATTATTTTGATTGTTCTGGGTAGTTCCACCAATTAGGTACATTTTGAGTAGTGTAAAAACTTTTGATTCACCTAATTGTAATATTCTGTCACATAGAGCAGATGTTCAACTTAATAAAAACATGTTTTCCCATCTCAAGAGGTTCAATTAAAAAAATACTACTGTAAGTCTCTATTAAATGCCAAATAAAGTAACAGCGTTGATCATAACAGGGTTGATCGTAACAGGGTTAAACGTAACAGCGTTGATCGTAACAGGGTTGATCGTAACAGGGTTTTCATCTTAAATAAACCAGACATTCTCTTCTGAAGCTTGTTTTGTGCAACAGGAAGTGGTAATTCACTAAACAATTCAAATTGTTAAAACATTTCTAGCCTGGCTATCTATGGGTAACAGGGTTGTCATGGTACTGTATGCTCGACCCACTAAGTTTTCCGCCACAAAACACCAGAAAATGTCCAAAAAGAGTAGGACCAGCTCACCTGCTTTTACACCAGGATTTGACTATTAGATGTTCAATGTTTCTTTTGAAAAAAATATTTCTTTAAATGAATACTTTAACCATATTAAAACAAAATAACTAGGGCTTTACAATGATGGTGAAAACGTGGAGAAATGTTAAGGCTAAGTGTGTTATCAAAATGCAGAATTTTGGTACTTCAGCAAATTTGTATTTATATTAAGAAGCAGATTTATAGCATTTTCCATGTGGTCTATATTAAAGGGCACTTCATTTAATATAACAGGCTTTAAAACGTTACATATTTGGAGCACGATTACTATTTAAAATATCAAAGGGACGCAAAAGGAAGTGAATTTATTTCCCAGTTTAAGTGTCTCATCTGGGGAGTTTACAGACATGACATGAGAGCATTATCTGATAACCATTGCATATGATTTACACAAGTATGTTACATCAAATAATCCATTATTCTGTTTGGTTCCAGAGTGAATTACTTTTCAATAATATTTTTTTATGTGGAATTCAAGTCTAGACATTATGTCTAGACAGTAAAAGAGCATCACAACCCAACTGATAAACCCTTTGAAGGAAGAAACTAAACAAATGCTTCTGAGAGATTTTCCTTGTGTAGACATATCATATTTTACCAAGTTGGTGATGCTGCCATCGTGTGGCTCGTTCTGTCAATCCCATCTAGAATACCTTTTTTATTTAACCTTTATGCAAGTCAGTTAAGAACAAATTCTCATTTACAATGACGGCCTACCAAAAGTCGAAAGGCCTCCTGTGGGGAAGGGGCCTGGGATTAAGAATAAAAATATGGGAGAAAATACACATCACGACAAGGGAGACACCACAACACGACATAAAGAGAGACCTAGGACAACAGCATAGCATGGCAGCAACACATGACAACACAACATGGTAAAAACACCACATGACAACATGGTTGCAGCACAACATGGTAGCAGCACAAAACATGGTACAAACATTATTGGGCACAGACAATAGCACAATGGCAAGAAGGTAGAGACAACAATGCATCACACGAAGCCACAACTGTCAGTAAGAGTGTAAGAGTGTCCATGACTGAGTATTTTAATTTAATTTATTTAACGAGGCAAGTCAGTTAAGAACAAATTCTCATTTACAATGACAGCCTACCCTGGCAAAACCAGGACAACGATGGGCCAATTGTGTTCCTCCCAATGGGACTCCAAATCACAGCCGGTTGTGATTCAGCCTAGAATCAAACCAGGGTCTGTAGTGATGCCTCCAGCACTAAGATGCAGTGCCTTAGACCGCTGTGCCACTCGGGAGCCCTAAATTGAATGAAGAGATGGAGATAAAACTGTCCAATTTGAGTGTTTTTCGCAGCTCGTTCCAGTCGCTAGATGCAGCGAACTGAAAAAAGGAGCGACCCAGGGATATGTGTGCTTTGGGGACCTTTAACAGAATGTGACTGGCAGAACGGGTGTTGTAGGTGGAGGAAGAGGGCTGCAGTAGGTATCTCAGATAGGGGGAGTGAGGCCTAAGAGGGTTATATAAATAAGCATCAACCAGTGGGTCTTGTGACGGGTACAGTATACAGAGATGATCCGTTTACAGAGGAGGATAGAGTGCAGTGATGAGCATTGGTGGCATATCTGATGCCGAATGGGAAATCTAGCCACTCGAGAGCACCCTTACCGCCGATCTACAGTGGCGAGAACAAGTATTTGATACACTGCCAATTTTGCAGGTTTTCCTACTTACAAAGCATGTAGAGGTCTGTCAGTTTAATCATAGGTACACTTCAACTGTGAGAGACGGAATCTAAAAACCAAAATCCAGAAAATCACATTGTATGATTTTTAAGTAATTCATTTGCAAACAGTATTATTTCCCAATAAATACTGACCTCTGGTGGTTATTGTTCAGAGTCACATTTAAAAAGGTGGAAGAATTATACTTCAAATCAAATTGTGTTAGTCAAATGTGCCGGTGTAGACCTTACAGTGACATGCTTACTTACGAGCCCCTAACCAACAATGCAGTATTGAAAATGGATAAGAATAAGAAATAAAAGTAACAAGTAATTAAAGAGCAGCATTAAAATAACAGTAGCGAAATGTACGAAATAACGAAGTGAAATGTCTGAATAATGGTAGAGAGAATGATTTATTTATTTATTATTTAATCTTTATTTAACTAGGCAAGTCAGTTAAGAACAAATTCTTATTTACAATGATGGCCTGGAACATAGGGCTAGGCCCCTTTTTTCTCCACTTCCTGTCTGAATGACTTGCCCAAAGTAAACTGCCTGTAGCTCAGAACCTGAAGCCAGGAAGCCAGGATATGCATATAATTGGTACCATTGGAAAGAAAACACTTTGAAGTTTGTAGAAATGTTAAAATAATGTAGGCGAACATAACACAATAGATATGGTAGGAGAAAATCCAAAGACAAACTAACCAGATTTTTGTTGTTGAGAGAGACCATCCTTTTAGAAAGGCAAGTAAAGGCAAGTAAAAGTAAATAGCTCCCTGGATGCAATTCCTATGGCTTCCACAGGGTGTCAGCAGTCTATGTTGAAGGTTTCAGGCTTGTAACTTCAAAAACTAATAAGAAATATCAGTTTTAGCAGAAGGACACAGTCTTGGAAACTCGTGTTTGCGCGCGCCCTGAAGAAATTAAGCACCTGCGAAAATCGGTTTCCTATTGAACATACTTCTTTCCGTAAGAAATATTATAGTTTGATTGCATTTTAGAGTATCAGAGGAGTTAATAGAAACGTATTTTGACTTGTTTTAACAAAGTTTAGGGGTAGATTTTCGGATTCCTTTCTCTGCATGTTGAACGAGTGGATTACTCAAATCGATGGCGCCAGCTAAAAATACTTTTTGGGATATAAAGAAGGATTTTATCTAACAATACGACACTACATGTTATACCTGGGACCCTTTGGATGACAAATCAGAGGAAGATTTTCAAAAAAAGATTAAAAAAAAGTGAATATTTAATCGTTATTTGTGAATGTATGAAACCTGTGCCGGTTGAAAAATATTTTGATATGGGGCACCGTCCCCATACAATCGCATGGCATGTTTTCGCTGTAATAGCTACTGTAAATCGGACAGTACAGTTAGATTAACAAGAATTAAAGTTTTCAGCTGATAAATGTTTCAAATCCATATTATTTATCATTATTTATTTGAATTGCGTGCCCTCCAGTTTCACCGGAAGTTGTCCCGCTAACTGGACCGCTAGCCCTAAGACGTTTTAACTGAGATTGCATCATCATCAAATTGGAGTGGGTCTAGGCTTTCGAGGATGATGGTGTTGATGTGAGTCATGACCAGCCTTTCATAGCACTTCATAGCTACAGACATGAGTGCTACGGGTCGGTAGTCATTTAGGCAGGTTACCATAGTGTTCTTGAACACAAGCACTATGGTAGTCTGCTTAAAACATGTTGGTATTACAGACTCGGGCAGGGAGAGGTTGAAAATGTCAGTGAAGACACTTGCCAGTTGGTCAGCGCATGCTCGCAGTACACCTCCTGGTAATCCGTCTGGCCCTGCGGCCTTGTGAATGTTGACCTGTTTAAAGGTCTTACTCACATCGGCTGTGGAGAGCGTGATCACACAGTCTTCCGTAACAGCTGGTGGTATCATGCAAGTTTCAGTGTTATTTGCCTCAAAGTTAGCATAGAAGTAGTTTAGCTCGTCTGGTAGGCTCGTGTCACTGGGTAGCTCTCAGGTGTGCTTCCAGTTGCGGTCTGTAATGGTTTGCAAGCCCTGCCACATCTGACGAGCGCCAGAGCCGGTGTAGTACGATTCGATCTTAGTCCTGTATTGACGCTTTGCCTGATTGATGTTTCGTCGGAGGGCATTATTTGATCGCCTATGAATTCTCAGAATTCAATTCTCTATACCAGTCTGCTGTTCCCACATGCTTCAAGAGGGCCACCATTGTTCCTGTTCCCAAGAAAGCTAAGGTAACTGAGCTAAACGACTACCGCCCCGTAGCACTCACTTCCGTCATCATGAAGTGCTTTGAGAGACTAGTCAAGGACCATATCACCTCCACCCTACCTGACACCCTAGACCCACTCCAATTTGCTTACCGCCCAAATAGGTCCACAGACGATGCAATCTCAACCACACTGCACACCGCCCTAACCCATCTGGACAAGAGGAATACCTATGTGAGAATGCTGTTCATTGACTACAGCTCGGCATTCAACACCATAGTACCCTCCAAGCTCGTCATCAAGCTCGAGACCCTGGGTCTCGACCCCGCCCTGTGCAACTGGGTACTGGACTTCCTGAAGGGCCGCCCCCAGGTGGTGAGGATAGGCAACAAAATCTCCTCCCCGCTGATCCTCAACACTGGCTATCATCCAGAAGGCGAGGTCAGTACAGGTGCATCAAAGCTGGGACCGAGAGACTGAAAAACAGCTTCTATCTCAAGGCCATCAGACTGTTAAACAGCCACCACTAACATTGAGTGGCTGCTGCCAACACACTGACACAACTCCAGCCACTTTAATAATGGGAATTGATGGGAAATGATGTAAATATATCACTAGCCACTTTAAACAATGCTACCTTATATAATGTTACTTACCCTACATTATTCATCTCATATGCATACGTATATACTGTACTCTATATCATCGACTGTATCCTTATGTAATACATGTATCACTAGCCACTTTAACTATGCCACTTTGTTTACATACTCATCTCATATGTATATACTGTACTCGATACCATCTACTGTATCTTGCCTATGCTGCTCTGTACCATCACTCATTCATATATCCTTATGCACATATTCTTTATCCCCTTACACTGTGTACAAGACAGTAGTTTTGGAATTGTTAGTTAGATTACTTGTTGGTTATTACTGCATTGTCGGAACTAGAAGCACAAGCATTTCGCTACACTCGCATTAACATCTGCTAACCATGTGTATGTGACAAATAAAATTTGATTTGATTTGATTTGATTTGATTTGATTTGAAGGCAGGCCTCCCTCTGGTCCCTTTTTCTCTGCCTCCTCTTCACGCAAATTACGGGGATCTGGGCCTGTTCCTGAGAAAGCAGGATATCATTTGCTTCGGGCTCATCAGACTCGTTAAAGGAAAAAAAGGATTCTGCCAGTCAGTGGTGAGTAATCGCAGTCCTGATGTCCAGAAGTTGTTTCTGTCATAAGAGACGGTAGTGACAACATTATGTACAAAATAAGTAAAAAAATAAGTTATAAACAACGCAAATCAACAAACACAATCGGTTGGGGACACGTAAAACATCTGCCTTCAACTCCAGCGCCATTTTTAACCAGTCATGCTATACTGTTTAGAGGCTGTGTTTACACGGGCAACTCATTCCTGATCTTTAATTCTCATCTTTGGTCTTTTGACCAATCAGAGGCTACATTTACACAGGTAATTCAATTCTTTTCACATTCAGAAGACACTTTTATTGAGAGAAACTTACAGTAGTGAGTACATACCATTTCATTTGTCCATGGGAATCCAACCCACAACCCTGGCTTTGCAAGTGCCATGCTCTGCCACGCTCTGCCAACTGCACCACACAGGACACAGCTCAATTCTGATCTTTTTTTCACATCTTTGGTCTTTTGATCAATCAGATCAGATCTGAAAAAGATTGAATGTGAAAATAACTGACGTGATTGGTCAAAAGACCAATTAGTGGAACAAAGGTCTTGTCCTGCATGCTTTTTAAAATGTTAGACATATGGCTGAAATACTTACCTACAAAGAGGGTGTGCCAATTTCCTGGATTTGTGTGTGTAACGTGAGATCATTAACTCTAAACACTTAACAGTCATCAGAGTTCAGATGATCTCGCACCAGATGTCTTTGTCTGCCTGATGAAGCTCTTGTCAGGGCATGCTGAATAGAAAACAGTTCTCACTGTCTCAAAAAATGTGTCAGTCACACTTAATAAGAACTCCCAAGGTGTGGCGTACTGGGTGTGTATTCAATGATCATCCATTACTCGTGTGTGTTTACACAAAGGTCAGATGGACTCGTGTGATTCCCCCATGGGATACCAACCCACAACCCTGGCTTTGCAAGTGCCATGCTCTGGCATGCTCTACCAACTGAGCCACACGGGACACAGCACAATTCTGATATTTTTTTTCACATTTTTGGTAAGATCACCATGCGCAATGCCAAGCGCCGGCTGGATTGGTGTAAAGCTGGACACAATTGGATTCTGGAGCAGTGGAAAGGCGATCTCTGGAGTGATGAATTACGCTTCACCATCTGGCTATCCGATGTACAAATCTGGGTTTGGCGGATGCCAGGAGAATGCTACCTGCCCCAATGCATAGTGCCAACTGTAAAGTTTGGTGGAAGAGGAATAATGGTCTGGGGCTGTTTTTCATGGTTCGTGCTAGGCCCATTAGTTCCAGTGAAGGGAATCTTAACGCAACAGCATACAATGACATTCTAGATGATTCTGTGGTTCCAACTTTGTGGCAACAGTTTGGGGAAGGCCCTTTCCTGTTTCAGCATGACAATGCCCCTGTGCACAAAGCTAGGTCCATTCAGAAATGGTTTGACGAGATCGGTGTGGAAGAACTTGACTGGCCTGCACAGAGCCCTGGTCTCAACCCCATCAAACACCTTTGGGATAAATTGGAATGCTGACTGTGAGTCAGGCCTAATCGCCCAACATCAGTGCCCAACATCACTAATGCTCTTATGACTGAATGGAAACAAGTCCACACAGCAATGTTCCAATATCAATTCCCAGAAGAGTGGAGGATGTTATAGCAGTAAAGGGAGGACCAACTCCATATTAATGCCAATGGTTTTGGAATGAGATGTTCAACGAGCAGGTGTCCATAGACTTTTGTTTATGTAATGTAGCTTGCTATTGTGTATCAAATGCTTTCTCCTTTGTCCTCAATGGGATTCTCACAGCAGAGGCAAGATAATTACAATCCATCTGAATCAGAGGTGCGGGGGGCTGCCTTAAGATTTTCACCTTGTCAGCTAGAAGATTCAATCTAGCAACCTTTTTGTTACTGGCCCAACACTCTAACCACTAGGCTACATATTATAGGCCTGCTAAAGTGAATATAGGCCTAGACCACCTGTGCTATAGGCAATCCTAAAAGACAGAGACAAAACAATATCCGCCAGAGTTGACCCTTATCAATAAGTGGTTGCCCAGATTTAGATAAAGCACTGTAATTAAAATGAAGTGTGAACATTGTTGACCCATTGTTCACTCATTAGGCTATGGACAGGTTACATGAATATGTTTATATTTTCTAATTTCTTCTTCATAGCCTATATCATAGCTGTCTCTAGGCTATATCTCCCCCTTAAAACTTTCCTCGTCAATTTATGATAGGCTACATTGATTTAGCATTATCCTATATTGTAGACTCGTTTTTGATACACTACCGAAAAAGGCAAGGTTTTTAAAACGTTTTTGGGAAAGGAGAAATTTAATTTGCTTCTGTGTCTGAGTGAGATGCGCTGCGTGCAGCTTTGATTGATGGGTCCTTTCAGGTGGGTGGGTGTGTACGAGTTCACTAATTCTCTATGTCCATTCAGAAAGTTTCCTAAAAAAGCCTGTCTGGACTTCATCTCTTAAATCAGGGTCAGCGTATCTGTGAGGAATAAGGACAGAAGCCAGTTTTGCAATTCCTCTCTTATTAAATGGGGTGCAACTGAATTAAACATAGCCAAGCTCCTTTCATGATTCATCCTATAGAATGAATAGCCTATATCCTAATATTTTAAGTAGCATGTTATTTTTCCTGTAGGATATGATTATCTCTCCTATTTTCTCTCCTATTTTTTTAATTCTGTAACCATAAAAGCCTTGGTTTCATGCGTGTTGACATTAGAAGCCTCCTCCCTAAGTTTGTTTTATTCACTGCTTTAGCACACTCTGCCAACCCGGATGTTGTAGCCGTGTCTGAATCCTGGCTTAGGAAGACCATCAAAAACCCAGAAATGTCCATCCCTAACTACAACATTTTCTGACAAGATAGAACTGCCAAAAGGGGGCGGAGTAGCAATCTACTGCAGAGAAAGCCTGCAGAGCTCTGTCTTACTATCCAGGTCTGTACCCAAACAATTCGAGATTCTACTTTTAAAAATCCACCTTTCCAGAAATAAGTCTCTCACCGTTGCCGCTTGCTATAGACCACCCTCTGCCCCCAGCTGTGCCCTGGACACCATATGTAAATTGGCTGCCCCCCATCTATGTTTAGAGCTTGTGCTGCTAGGTTACCTAAACTGGGACATGCTTAACACCCTTGGTCCATGCCAGACCTGACTGCCCTTGACCAGCACAAAAACATCCTGTGGCATACTGCATTAGCATCGAATAGCCCTTGATATGCAACTTTTCAGGGAAGTTAGGAACCAATATACACAGGCGGTTAGGAAAGCTAAGGCTAGCTTTTTCAAACATAAATTTGCATCCTGTAGCGCAAACTCAAAAAAGTTCTGGGACACTGTAAAGTCCATGGAGGATAGGAGCACCTCCTCCCAGCTGCCCACTGCACTGAGGCCAGGAAACACTGTCACCACTGATAAATCCACTACAATTGAGAATTTCAATAAGCATTTTTTTTACGGCTGGCCATGCTTTCCACCTGGCTACCTCTACCCCGGTCAACTGCCCGACACCCCCTAAAGCAATTCGGCCAAGCCTCCCCAATTTCTCCTTCACCCAAATCCAGATAGCTGATGTTCTGAAAGAGCTGTAAAATCTGGACCCCTACAAATATGCGGGGCTAGACAATCTGCACCCTCTCTTTCTAAAATTATCTGCTGAAATTGTTGCAATCCCTATTACTAGCCTGTTCAACTTTCGTATTGTCTGAGATTCCCAAAGATTGGAAAGCTGCCGCTATCATCCCCCTCTTCAAAGGGGGAGACACTCTAGACCCAATCTGCTATAGATCTATATCTATCCTACCCTGCCTTTCTAAGGCCTTCGAAAGCCAAGTTAACAAACAGATTACCAACCATTTCGAATCCCACCTTCTCCGCTATGCAATCAGGTTTCAGAGCTGGTCATGGGTGCACCTCAGTCACGCTCAAGATCCTAAACGATATCATAACCGCCATCGATAAGAGACATTACTGTGCAGCCGTATTCATCGACCTGGCCAAGGCTTTCGACTCTGTCAATCATCACACTCTTATCGGCAGACTAAACAGCCTTGGTTTCTCAAATGACTGCCTCGCCTGGTTCACCAATTACTTCTCTGATAGAGTTCAGTGTGTCAAATTGGAGGGCTTGTTGTCCGGAAATCTGGCAGTCTCTATGGGGGTGCCACAGGGTTCAGTTCTCGGGACGACTCTCTTCTCTGTATACATCAATGATGTCGCTCTTGCTTCTGGTGATTCTCTGATCCACCTCTATGCAGAAGACACAATCCTGTATACTTCTGGCCCTTCTTTGGACACTGTGTTAACTAACATCCAGACGAGCTCCAATGTCATACAACTCTCCTTCCGTTGCCTCCAACTGCTCTTAAATGCAAGTAAAACTAATTGCATGCTCTTCAACCGATCACTGCCCGCACCTGCCCGCCCGTCCAGCATCACTACTCTGGACGGTTCTGACTTAGAATATGTGGACAACTACAAATACCTAGGTGTCTGGTTAGACTGTAAACTCTCCTTCCAGACTCACGTTAAGCATCTCCAATCTTAAATTAAATCTAGAATCGGCGTCCTATTTCACAAGAAAGCATCCTTCACTCATGCTTCCAAACATACCCTCGTAAAACTGACCATCCTACCGATCCTCGACTTTGGCGATGTCATTTACAAAATAGCCTCCAACACTCTACTCAACAAATTGGATGCAGTCTATCACAATGCCATCCGTTTTGTCACCAAAGCCCCATATGCTACACACCATTACGACCTGTATGCTCTCGTTGGCTGGCCCTCGCTTCATATTCGTCACCAAACCCAGGTCATCTACAGGTCTCTGCTAGGTAAAGCCCCACCTTATCTCTGCTCACTGGTCCCCATAGCAGCACCCACCCGTAGCACGCGCTCCAGCAGGTATATCTCACTCCCAAAGCCAATTCCTACTTTGTCCGCCTTTCCTTCCAGTTCTCTGCTGCCACTGACTGGAACAAACTGCAAAAATGACTGAAGCTGGAGACTCATATCTCCCTCACTAACTTTAAGCACCAGCTGTCAGAGCAGCTCACAGATCACTGCACCTGTACATAGCCCATCTGTAAATAGCCCATCCAACTACCTCATCCCCATACTGTTTTTATTTATTTATTTATCTTGCTCCTTTGCACCCCAGTATCTCTACTTGCACATTCATCTTCTGCACATCAATCACTACAGTGTATAATTGGTATATTGTAATTACTTCGCCACCATGGCTTGTTTATTGCTTTACCTCCCTTATCTTACCTTATTTGCACACACTGTATATAGACTTTTTCTACTGTGTTATTGACTGTATGTTTGTTTATTCCATGTGTTGTTGTATGTGTCAAACTGCTTTGCTTCATTCTTGGCCAGGTCACAGTTGCAAATGAGAACTTGTTCTCAACTAGCCTACCTCGTTAAATAAAGGTGAAATTAAAAAACAATAATAATAATTGCATCCTCTCTAGCCACTTTGAACAGCATATAAGCCTGTAAGAATGGCCCCAGCAGCGTTGATGACATTATGCAAATGTTTTGGAAAAGTGCATTGGACTTGGCGTGAACAAAATTGCTGTGCATCAAGTGGTATCTGTATTTTTTCAGAATTTGGACAAAAAGAGCACAATGCAGTTTGTGAGATAAGGCCTTAAAAATCAAGCCTACTTGATGGTAATAGCGCTCAATGTTGCCCCTAGTGACTGGTTTTGAATGCGTTTCCCGACATCCTCAGGACACGGATAGACATCTAATTTGAAAGTCAGTCTTGAGTGACCTACCTGTGCAAAATGTTTGATTGTGCTATTTTTGTTATTAACACACACACAGGGCCGGTCCTTGCCTTTTTTGGGCCCTGAGTGAGATTTGGTTGGGGGGCCACACACCTTGCGGGCAAAACATTTTTGTTGCTCCCCTTTTGATGGTGGAGAGAATTGTTTTAAGTATATTAAAAAGTACATTTCATCCCATTTTGCCATGAGGTGGAGGGAAAGTATTTGAAGGTTTAAAGCAAGTTTTCTGGAATTCTACACATTTTGCCATGGGGTGGAGAGAACATTTAGCAGTTTTATAACAAATTCCATGCAATTCTACACAGTTTGTCATGAATTATGCCATGTTAATGATATCTGAGTGAGACTATAAAAATCAAATGGGGGCCACGTGCCTTGCAAGTTTAGATACGAATCAAAAAATTGGTAGCTGACATGCTAATTAAGTGACTGTCTGACTGACATAAGAAAAAATCTGCTGATGTACAACCACATTTAGAAAATGTTACCTGTGTTGTGTGTTCTATTGTAACTTAACAGTAAGACTACAACCAAGTTCCATCACCAACACATGCACACACATAGCCATGGAGACACACGCAAACACGGTCTGAAGATATAACTTGACGAAAAAAACAACTCTTTATTGCATAAAAAGACACTGCTGAAAGTTGTATATTCAAAAGGACTAAATAAACCCAAAAGATTAATCACCAGAATATCGATATGACCTTTTCCATTTCAACTGAAATATGACTTGAGTTGAGTCCATAGAATGTCCCCTTCAATGTCAACCACACATTTTGCAATTATGAAAAATGAAGGCATGTCCGAGTTTGACATGACACTACTAGTATTCTATAGCAGACTCATCACCTGATGCTGTTGAAAGACGCTACATTGTCTTCTGCAAGAATTTATAAGTCAAATGCTGAATGTATATCTAAAAGTCTGTGGTTGGGTGCTTCATGTTGGTTACCATTATCAGCACATGGAATGGACATTCAATCTGCAGTGCCGAATATCAGCGTTGTAGCGCGGTTGAAATTTATAGGCGATTGAATCCACAATCTACAGATTGAATCCAGGCCAAATGTGTATTTCTCCTTTATTTGTTTTAGTTTTCACAACAATACAATCCAGCAATACCCATTTATAGGCAAATCAAGAACAATGTCCAGCAATACCCAATCAAGAACACGGTCCAGCAATACCCATTCATAGGCAAATCAAGAACAATGTCCAGCAATACCCATTCATAGGCAAATCAAGAACAATGTCCAGCAATACCCATTCATAGCCAATCAAGAGCATTGTCGTTGGAGTAAGATTAAATGTAAAAAAAGAAAAGAATCTTAAAACACAGCTGTGTGTTGCATAATAATGACTAGAAACAGAATTCTTAAACTAATCGAATAAAAGCAAATCAACACTTGCCTCTTTCCTTGCACCATACACAGTATACATTCATGTTTACATTTTCCCTACTGTACTTACAATTCAGTTTAGCCAGTAAATGACCTGAACCATTAAAATTAGGATTAAAGTGAATACATTTTTTGAAAAGCGACATCTTAAAACATCCAACAACCCTGCAGTCAAATACATTAGCTGTGTGTGTAGGGCATACGCCCTCTAACACAGCTGGTTAGAACACTTGACATTATCCATCAACTCTTGGATGGAGTCCTTACCGTTGATATTAAGTGCACTTCTGTGATTTTGCATTCAGCTAATTTAAGGATAAGGTTATGGCGGTTTATGCACATTTTTTATGTATAATCTGCAATATTGCTTCTGAGTCACTTCAACTACTCTACACAAACATCAAATGTGGAAAAACATTGAAGGTGATAGAAAAAAGGCCACTGGAATAGCCATACCTGGCAATCTCCCGTGGTAACATGTGGACCACTCAAATCAATATGGGGATCAGTATAGGGTCGGAAATAGGGCACATCTATGGGATCCTTCCAACGGAGAGGGCATTCAGCGTTGTTAGAAATGACAAAAGTGACTTCCAATGATATGTCTAAGTGTCAGTGTCCTCTGTGGTGCTTCTGTTCGCCTGGGGCTGCATCTCAATAGTCTAAAGTGGGCTTCCTTTCCTTCATCTGGCTGATATGAAAGAACCTGAGCAGGTGAAAGTAAATTCTTGGTAGGTGACTACTATATTGCTTTCACTGTCCTGTGTTGTTTTCCTCAGTGCAGATGAAGGGAAGGAGATGAAGAGAAGAAGGGAAAAAGAAGATAAAGGGAAGGAGATAAGGAGAAGGGAAGTCACTTCAGACTATTGAGATGTAGCCTGGGGGTGTCCGTGGTTCCTCTAAGCTGAGGTATAGATGTATTTGGTCTTGGCGAGGCCCGTGAGCTCATCCTCGTAGCGAGGCAGGCAGCAGAAGAGGATCCCACAGCCGATGCAGAGGATGGTGGCCCCCCAGCCGAAGCCGTAGGCCCAGGTGTAGTCGTAGCGGCCCTCGAAGATCAGGTCATTGAACCTGACTGGGTAGATGATGAGGGCGATGAACTGAATGACCACTGTGGTGAGAAACAGGCAGAACAGAGATTTGTCAGTGGTGGATCATTCAGGAACAGAGAGGGTCATCAGTGATGGATCATTCCAAACAGGGGAGGAGGCTGACTCTGTGGAACAGTGACACAAGTGGGAGAGTCTACCAAAACTAGCGTGAGGGCGTGTGAACTTAAATCTCTAGGGTTTAGATGTAACAACAAGTTAGAGCATGTGTCATTTAGATTAGAAGGTGGATAATAAAGTGGATGTACTGTGAGGTAAAGTTGATATTTTACACATTCACTGCATGGATGGCGAATCACAAAGTGGGATCAAACAATGGATCACATAGCGATGATTACTACTGTTACTACTTTACATCCACATATACTGGTGATCCAGTCAGAACTAGTTCTAAATACTAATACTTATTTACTACACTCTAAACACTGGGAAAACATTCCCATGAGAGGACGGCAGTTTTATAGTCAGACACCTCTACGATTCCGCTATGTCTGAGACAGTTTCAGGGTAATTCTGAGTGACTGTGTAGTCTCTCTTTCCCCTAGGCATAGGCTGGGCTGTCAGGTTTCACACTAGGGTGGCAGCTGCAGAAGGGGGGGGCATAGGGAGGAGGGGGAGTGTTCCTATTATCTCACTATCAGTGCTGTGACTCAGCCAGATGCAGAACATTCTCTCAGCCCTTCCCTGAACCTCAGAGCAGAGTAGGGACACAAACAACTCCCACTCCCTCTCCTCATTGGCAACGGCTAAAATAAGAAGAATAGCTTTAAGACTCGCCAACTCCACAGTAGCTATGGTTGCCATGCTACTTGAGCCCCCTCGGAACGTGGAGGAGCATAGGAAGCACTAAAGTATGAGAGTAATTGTAGTTTGAGGTTTGGAGCAATACATTGAGGCAAGCCAAATTAACAAAGGAAAGCCAGTTGTTAATATTTCACTACGTCTTCAATAACTAACTTCTCCTCCATTAGCTCAGACACTTGAAGTACAAAAACATAAGGGAGCGGTTTCCCTGACACAGATGACGCCTAATATTGGACTAAAAAGCATTTAATGGAGATGGCTTTTTAGTCCAGGAGTAAAATTAATCCGGGAAACCACCCCAAGAAGAACAGAATGGTGTTGTGTTTCTTACCAGTGATGAAGAGCAGGACCCCAATGACAGGTAGAAGGCTGATGTTGAGGGTGCAGCAGAGAGCGATACAGGAGATAATGAAGGCTATGATAAGGATGATGAGGCCGATGATCATAAGAGCTGCCACAGCCTGGGCCCAAGCTGAAAAGACAACAAGCAATGCTTAGTACAGTGCCTTCTGAAAGTAGTCACACCCCTTTACTTATTTCACATACTGTTGTTTTACAGCCTGAATTTAAATTGGAGATTTTGTGTCACTGGCCTACACACAATACCCCATTTTGTCAAAGTGGAAGTAAACATGTGTCAGGAGTAAACATGTGCTTAACAAGTCACATAATAAGTTGTTTGGCAATAATAGTGTTTTTGAATGACTACCTCATCTCTGTACTACATACAGATAATTGTAAGGTCCCTCAGTCGAGCAAAGAATTTCAAACACAGATTCAACCACAAAGACATGGGAGATGGGTAAAAATGTAAAAAGCAGACATTGAATATCCCTTGGAGCATGGTGAAGTTATTACTTACATTTTGGATGGTGTATCAATACACCCAGTCACTACAAAGAACACGGTTTCCTTCCTAACTCAGTTGCCGGAGAGGAAGGAAACCGCTCAGGGATTTTACCGTGAGGCCAATGGTGACTTTTAAACAAGTTCAATGGTTGTGATAAGAGAACTGATGGATCAACAACATTGTAGTTACTCCACAAAATAACCAAAATGACAGAGTGAAAAGAAGGAAGCCTGTACATAATACAAATATTCAAAAACATATATCCTGTTTGCAATAAGGCACTACAGTAAAACTGTAAAAAATATTTTTTTTAAAGAAGTGGCAAATACATTTACTTTATGTCCTGAATACAAAGTGTTATGTTTTGGGGCAAATCCAACAACACTTCACTGAGTACCACTTCATATTCTCAAGCATGGTGGTCGCTGCATCATGTTATGGGTATGCTTGTCATCTGCAAGGACCAGGGAGTGTTTTTAGGATAAAAATAAATGGAATAGAGTTAAGCACAGGAAAAATCCTAGAGGAAAACCTGGTTCAGTCTGCCTTCCAACATACACTGTGACAAATTCACCTTTCAGCAGGACAATAACCTAAAACACAAAGCCAAATATTCACTGGAGTTGCTTACCAAGACGACGTTGAAAGTTCCCGAGTGGCCTAGATACAATTTTGACTTAAAAATCGTCCTGAAGATACATGGCAAGACTTTAAAAATGTCTGTCTGGCAAAGATCAACAACCAACTTGACAGAACTTGAAGAATATTAAAAAGAATGTGCAAATATTGAACAATCCAGGTGTGTAAAGTTCTTTTTTTTTTTTTTATGTTTTTATTTCACCTTTATTTAACCAGGTAGGCTAGTTGAGAACAAGTTCTCATTTACAATTACGACCTGGCAAAGATAAAGCAAAGCAGTGCGACAAAAACAACAGAGTTACACATGGGATGAACAAACGTACAGTCACAATAAAAAAAAATCCATGTACAGTGTGTGCAAATGTAGTAAGATTAGGGAGGTAAGGCAATAAATATGCCATGGTGGTGAAATTATTACAATTTAGCATTAACACTGGAGTGAGATGTGCAGATGATGATGTGCAAGTAGAGATACTGGGGTGCAAAAGAGTTGGGTGGGCTATTTAGATTCAGATGGGCGGTGTACAGGTGCAGTGATCGGTAAGCTGCTCTGACAGCTGAAGCTTAAAGTTAGCGAGGGAGATATGTCTCCAGCTTCAGTGATTTTTGCAATTCGTTACTGTCATTGGCAGCAGAGAACTGGAAGGCGGCCAAAGGAGGAGTTGGCTTTGGGGATGACCAGTGAAATATACCTCCTGGAGCGCATGCTACGGGTGGGTGTTGCTATGGTGACCAGTGAGCTGAGATAAGGCGGGGCTTTACCTAGCAAAGACTTATAGATGACCTGGAGCCAGTGGGTTTGGCAAAGAATAGGAAGAGAGGGCCAGCCAACGAGAGCATACAGGTTGCAGTGGTGGGTAGTATATAGGGATTTGGTGACAAAACAGATGGCACTATGATAGACTGCATTCAATTTGCTGAGTAGAGTGTTGGAGGCTATTTTGTAAATGACATTGCCGAAGTCAAGGATCGGTAGGATAGTCAGTTTTATGAGGGTATGTTTGGCAGCATGAGTGAAAGAGGTTGTTGCAAAACTGGAAGCTGAATCTAGATTTAATTTTGGATTTAATATGTTTAACATGAGTCTGGAAGGAGCGTTTACAGTCTAACCAGACATCTAGGTATTTGTAGTTGTCCACATATTCTAAGTCAGAACCGTCCAGGGTAGTGATGCTAGTCGGGCGGGGGCAGCGATTGGTTGAAAAGCATGCATTTGCATTCTTAGAGACTTACCCAGAAATCTTACACCAACAGGCGCTTGAACAGCTTCTATCCCCACGCAATAAGACTGATAAATAGCTAACAAAATAGCTACACGGACCGAGTTTACCTTGATTCTTTATTGACCTTTTATTTCAGTAGTTGATTGCTCTATGCACACTCACAGGGCACTACACATGCACAGACACTGTCACTACAACACACAAACACTCACTCCATCACCATTTATACTGACTACATACCCGCACACCCGCTCACATACCACCATCTGTGAATTGATTGCCCCCCATCTAGCTTCAGAGTTTGTTCTGTTAGGTGACCTAAACTGGAATATGCTTAACACCCCGGCAGTCCTACAATCTAAGCTAGATGCACTCAATCTCACACAAATCATCAAGGAACCCACCAGGTATAACCCTAAATCCGTAAACATGGGCACCCTAATTGACATTATCCTGACCAACTTGCCCTCCAAGACCTCTGCTGTCTTCAATCAGCATCTCAGCCTCATCACCTGTATCCGCGGTCAAACGACCACCCCTCATCACTGTCAAACGCTCCCTAAAACACTTCTGCGAGCAGGTCTTTCTAATCAACCTGGCCCGGGTATCCTGGAAGGATATTGACCTCATCCCGTCAGTTGAGGATGCCTGGTCATTCTTTAAAAGTAACTTCCTCACCATCTTAGACATGCATGCTCCGTTCAAAAAAATGATAGAACTAAGAACAGATGGCCTGGTTCACTCCAGACCTGACTGCCCTCGACCAGCACAAAAACATCCTGTGGCGGACTGCAATAGCATCGAACAGTCCCCGCGATATGCAACTGTTCAGGGAAGTCAGGAACCAATTCACGCAGTCAGTCAGGAAAGCAAAGGCCAGCTTTTTCAAGCAGAAATGTGCATCCTGTAGCTCTAACTCCAAAAAGTTCTGGGACACTGAAGTCCATGGAGAACAAGAGCACCTCCTCCCAGCTGCCCACTGCACTGAGGCTAGGTAACACGATCACCAACGATAAATCCGTGATAATCGAAGACATCAACAAGCATTTCTCAACGGCTGGCCATGCCTTCCTCCTGGCTAATCCAACCTCGGCCAACAACTCCGCCCCCCCCCCCCCCCCGCAGCTACTCGCTCAAGCCTCTCCAGCTTCTCCTTTACCCAAATCCAGATAGCAGATGTTCTGAAAGAGCTGCAATACCTGGACTCATACAAATTAGCTGGGCTTGACAATCTGGACCCTCTATTTCTGAAACTGTCCGCCGCCATTGTCACAACCCCTATTACCAGCCTGTTCAACCTCTCCTTCGTATCATCTGAGATCCCCAAGGATTGGAAAGCTGCCACGGTCATCCCCCTCTTCAAAGGTGGAGACACCCTGGACCCAAACTGTTACAGTTCTGCCCTGCCTATCTAAGGTATTCGAAAGCCAAGTCAACAAACAGATCACTGACCATCTTGAATCCCACCGTACCTTTTCCGTAGTGCAATTAGGTTTCCGAGCCGGTCACGGGTGCACCTCAGCCACGCTCAAAGTACTAAATGATATCATAACCGCCATCGATAAAAGACAGTAAGTACTGTGCAGCCGTCTTCATCGACCTGGCCAAGGTTTTCGACTCTGTCAATCACCATTTTCTCATCGGCAGACTCAGTAGCCTCGATTTTTCTAATGACTGCCTCACCTGGTTCACCAACTACTTCTCTGATAGAGTTCAGTCTGTCAAATTGGAGGGCATGTTGTCCGGTCCTCTGGCAGTCTCTATGGGGGTGCCACAGGGTTCAATTCTTGGGCCGACTCTTTTCTCTGTATATATATCAATGATGTTGCCCTTGCTGCGGGCGATTCCCTGATCCACCTCTACGCAGACGACACCATTCTGTATACTGCTGGCCCTTCCTTGGACACTGTGCTATCTAACCTCCAAACGAGCTTCAATGCCACACAACACTGCTTCCGCGGCCTCCAACTGCTCTTAAATGCTAGTTAAACCAAATGCATACTTTTCAACCGTTCGCTGTCTGCACCCGCACGCCCGACTAGCATCACCACCCTGGATGGTTCCGACCTAGAATATGTGGACATCTATAAGTACCTAGGTGTCTGGCTAGACTGCAAACTCTCCTTCCAGACTCATATCAAATATCTCCAATCCAAAATCAAATCTTTCTATTTCGCAACAAAGCCTCCTTCACTCACGCCGCCAAACTTACCCTAGTAAAACTGACTATCCTACCGATCCTCGACTTCGGCGATGTCATCTACAAAATTGTTTCCAATACTCTACTCAGCAAACTGGATGCAGTTTATCACAGTGCCATCCGTTTTGTTACTAAAGCACCTTATACCACCCACCACTGCGATCTGTATGCTCTAGTCGGCTGGACCTCGCTACATGTTCGTCGCCAGACCCACTGGCTCCAGGTCATCTACAAGTCTATGCTAGGTAAAGCTCCGCCTTATCTCAGTTCACTGGTCACGATGGCAACACCCACCCATAGCACACGGTCCAGCAGGTGTATCTCACTGATCATCCCTAAAGCCAACACCTCATTTGGCCGCCTTTCCTTCAGGTTCTCTGCTGCCTGCGACTGGAGCGAATTGCAAAAATCTCTGAAGTTGGAGACTTATCTCCCTCACCAACTTCAAACATCTGCTATCTGAGCAGCGAAACGATCGCTGCAGCTGTACATAGGTAATTGGGTGGGCTATAAACCGATAGACTATCTCATCCCCATACTGTTTTTATTTTTCTGCTCTTTTGCGCACCAGTATCTCTACCTGCACATGTCCATCTGATCATTTATCACTCCAGTGTTAATCTGCTAAATTGTAATGATTCACTCCTATGGCCTATTTATTGCCTACCTCATGCCTTTTGCACACAATGTATATAGATATTTTTTTTTCTACTATGTTATTGACTTGTTTATTGTTTACTCCATGTGTAACTCTGTGTTGTTGTCTGTTCACACTGCTATGCTTTATCTTGGCCAGGTCGCAGTTGCAAATGAGAACTTGTTCTCAACTAGCCTACCTGGTTAAATAAAGGTGTTCTCAACTAGCCTACCTGGTTAAATAAAGGTGTTCTCAACTAGCCTACCTGGTTAAATAAAGGTGTTCTCAACTAGCCTACCTGGTTAAATAAAGGTGAAATAAAAAATTTAAAAAATAAAACATACAAACTGTGCTACTATTTATCCTATATTCTGTTGCCTAGTCACCTTACCCCTCCCTATACATATAAATCCAGTATCCCTGCAAATGTAAATATGGTATTGGAACTAACTTGTTAAATATTTACTGTATATAGTATGCTATTCTTACTTAATTGTGTATTTCATATTTTTTATTATTATTTCTCGTTTTATTTTTCTCATCTAGTAGTACATTGTTATTGATTACAGGTTGGGTTTTCAGTTTGTAAGAAAGGCATTTCACTGTCCTTGTGCATGTAACATTGAAACTTTAACTTGAATAAATGTGATTCTAACACGTATCGACTCAGGGGTGTGAATATTTATGTCAATTAAATATTTCTGTATTTAATTAAAAAAAATAAACATTCAAGTTCCAAGTTTTATTAGAGTCGTATGTCATGTACATGAAACACATGGTTTACACCGTCTAACGAAATGGTTACTGGCAGGTTCATGCTGGACAAAGCCAACAACAATAAGAAATAAGAAAATATAAGAACATGAACAAAAAGTAAATGTCAGTAGAATAGAATAAACTATTTAGCATAAGTATAATAGAGGAAGGCCCAATTTAGTCAAATATTTACACCTGTATTAGGTAAGGAGGTTAGTACATTGTCATGCCGCAACACAAATATTGCAACGAAACCCGTGTATTAGAATACATTTATGAATGAATCCTGATAGGTTTGCTACGCATTGCAATGAAGCCTTTGTTCTACAGTATCACAACTGCATCGTATTTCAACACATTACTGGTGGTAGGTTACTGGTTACACATTACTGGTGGTAGGTTACTGACATCTGTTGTATGCTAATGCAGAGCTCACACCTTAAATTATTCACTCTCTGTCTACCATCAGGATTAAATGGCAGGCAGCCTACGCCTGAGCTTCAGGCACTGCAGTCATGCCTTCACTTGCCTCTAACAGACAACAGGATCCTAGTCTAACAAGTTTAACTTTGTGTGAACTAAACCATACAGAAGAGTATCATTCAAACATTAAAACAGATGTACAGAGAGGTGGCGTGAGAAAGGATAATGTCCCTTGTGTTCAGAAAATGTAGATATTCTCACGCTCAAAATGATGTGCTTCTCTGGATCTCAAGTCCATGGTCGAGAACAGTTTTCGTGTATTAGTAGCCGACTGTTACAGTTGTTTGACTGTTGCAAAGGATCTCTTTAAAATGTTAGTGCGAGTACCTCAATCTAATTCAAAAAGTGTGATGTGGACAGCTCACAGGGCCGAAGATAGCTCCCAAATACACCTGAGTCGAAATACTCTCCAGAAGGGGAACATCTGTCTTGTGTCTTTCCTAATCAAGTTCAAAATAAACAAACAATGGCAAACCAATGTTGTTCATTTGAAAAAGTATGGGTCTGAACTTAAATCGATTGAATCAGTTGAGTCGTCATCTACAGCAATTAAGTACAGATTCTATAATTGAGTTTGGCAGTGTTTTGTTCAGGTGCACGTTTGAGTGTTGTTGATGTCATTTATGCACTGTGCATTTTAAATGAGCAAGTTTGTTATGTGACTACAAGCTAAGAGGTATGCTTGCAGTTGTAGGTAGGCTCCATCACATTGATTTGGCAACAAAAACTTTACATAGCCTAATAATCACAAAAAGCTTAACCTCATTAAGCAATTCCTATTATTGCGTGATTAATAAATTAGTCTGATAATATTAAAACAATGTAGATACAATAGTAATTACTGTGTTATTACACAATATACAGAGAAAATGTAAAATGTTCACACGGGTTTGATTGTGAAGACAAACAACTCCCATATCATCCATGCAACATGACACCACTAATTCCAGAGAATCCCTCCATGCCATCTCCCCACCCAGGAAGGGACAGTAAGTGGCCCTTGGAATGGACAACATCCGGCTGAGGTTGATTAATCACAACAAAGTTAAGTTCCAGTGGTAATATGTCAATACTAGTTCATCTTGATGGCACCAGTCAGATAGCGACATTACAGCCAACTGCACTCACTCAAACATTGTTAACCTTGGACCAGCAGCACTGACTCCACATACACTGCATAATAAAAAGGAATATATCATTCTCCTTGATTTGTATTTGACTAGTTATGAACTAACTTTTTATGGTATGAAAATGAAGGGTACAATTATACCAATTTTATTTCTCCAATTCCACCTGCCTGCTTTGTTCACTACTGGGCTATACAATCCCACAGTTTAGGGTAAATGAATGGTTGCATTTATGTAAGTAACCCACTGACTGCGCAAGGACACTGTGGTAAGTAACCCACTGACTGAGCTAGGACACTGGGGAAAGTAGCCCACGGACTGAGCAAGGACACTGGGGTAAGTAGCCCACGGACTGAGCAAGGACACTGGGGTAAGTAGCCCACTGACTGAGCAAGGACACTGGGGTAAGTAGCCCACTGACTGAGCAAGGACACTGGGGTAAGTAGCCCACTGACTGAGCAAGGACACTGGGGTAAGTAGCCCACTGACTGAGCAAGGACACTGGGGTAAGTAGCCCACTGACTGAGCAAGGACACTGGGGTAAGTAGCCCACTGACTGAGCAAGGACACTGGGGTAAGTAGCCCACTGACTGAGCAAGGACACTGGGGTAAGTAGCCCACTGACTGAGCAAGGACACTGGGATAAGTGTAACTGTCTTTTCCTCACCTTATAACATCAACAATGTTGTTTACTGAGACCTGAAACTATTCCTCCATTTGGACTGCTACCTGAATGACAACACAGCTGTCCTAACTGACTGACTGAAGCAGTACCTCCTGAGTTCTGAGTAATAGCATATGTTCCGAATGTACCAGACATGGATATTTTTCACCAGTGTCCAGTGAAGACCGAGGCATTTTCTCTATATTTTTTCTCACCACAGATTGTCTGGAAGTGGTTTGTAGCAGGACTTCTCCAGCTTGGTAGGGGCACTCATCACACTTCTAAAAATAGCCCTGAGAACATGACTGAGAAAGCCATCTTGATATGAATCCATCCTGCCTGTTAATACCAATATTCAAAAAGGTAATTCTTTATTCTATTTTGTTCTATCATATACTATTGTTAGGAATTGGAACCTTGGTTACATGTTGACGCAGCCTCTGACGTTTGATTTCTATTCTTACAATATATCTAATGCAGCCAACATTTTAATTTAGTATGAGAAAGGATCTGAGTGGATATGTGCTTGATCAGAAATATTTTCTGATTACCATGATGAGTTGAGATGTTATAGTAGCTGTAAAATGTGCAGGAAAACACCAACAAACAGGGGGTAAAGACAATGGGAAACAGGGAAAATCAAGTGTTGTTTGAAGTTTACTCTGACTGGCTGCCACTTTGCCATTGAAAAACTCCCAGGAGAGCATTCCTTTGCTTGTTGAAGGCTGACTTAAGTAAAAGGAATTGTGGACCAAAATAAAGAAATAGGTTGTTCAGGAAGTAGGCCCATGCACTTGAAAAACAAACAATATTCAACTAATGAAATGCCATCTGTGGAATTCCTTTTCTACTGTGTAGGCTGAATATGAGTTATTATGATCTTGATCAGAGAGTGGGTATAATTTGTGGAACGTTCCAACAGGAATCTGTTCCAAAAACTTCATAAATAACAAGGTTGCCAACAAACACATACAAAGTTGTGGGGGAGTGGGTTATTTAATTACGTTTTTCGGCAGCTTGTTAGCTTGGTGAACTGATCATGCTACTTTGTATGTGTTGTTTGTTGGCAAACCTTGTACTTTGGAACAGATTCCCGTTGGAACGTTCCACAAATTACACCCACCCCAGATCAGCCTAACTGTGAGCAGTCTCCAAATCAAATTCTGAATACATACACACTATAGTACAGTAGGCTATATTGTCAAATAATGAATATGGTGTTATTTTCATTGTCACTGTGATTAGGGCTGTTAATTAAATCTTTATAGATTGTTTTACAATATGATACTCACAGAATTCCATGAGAGATTTGCAATCCCAGTTGTCATTCCGAAATCGGCATTGACTCCACATACTTGCGTAGTGGGACTTTGCGTCCTTGTCCTCAACCCATCCCGAAGTAGCAGCAATGGCAATAATGTCAAATATAATCGCAAAAAGCAAAAGAAGTGGTACGATCCACCTGCATCTTGGATACGCAATTCCACAGCGAAACATATTCGACAAACAGACCAGACAGTGCGGATAGAAGCGGTCAGGCGTCCAAATACCGTATGGGTTTGTGTAGGCTTCACCTTTTTTACTGATCAAATCTGAAAGCCCCACCCTAGTTTGCAACGTAATCCATGCACAGTAGCCTAAACCTGTTTAAATTACTTGGAATGGCATGCAGGCTCATTCTCGTCAGGCGTGGCGAAGGGGCGAGAGTCAACCCAACCAGCATCTCAAGCCCAACCCATTGACAGTGGCCGCAATTCAAACACTTAAAAGACACACCCTATCCCCTCAGCCCTTAAGTGGATACTTCTGATGACGTATCATTACGTCTGACGATTATAAACCGTTTTAAATGAACTATTTGTATTTTATTTACAATTATCAACAAACAAAAGAAATAGTCACGCAAACAAGCATACATACCAACTATTTACATTGCCAGGAATCCTAAAGAAACAAATCATATTCATTAATAATAGTTTTAATTGCCTTTTTGTTTTTCATTTTTGTTAAAGTGGTGCCATATTGTTTAAATTAATTTATAAAGGGAAACAAATAGGTTTTGAATTAGACCATTTGCATTTCTCAATTTGTAATGTACCTAATATTAATAGCAGTTGAATTAAATATACTACATCTTTGTCAATGTCAGAATTTCTGAAATAAATCATTATATCAAAACTATCAATGTACAACCTGTCCCGTTTTCTTCGTAACAAAGTTCTCCATGTCAATCCCCCCAAAAATCAACTACACTGCTCAAAAAAATAAAGGGAACACTAAAATAACACATCCTAGATCTGAATGAATGAAATATTCTTATTAAATACTTTTTTCTTTACATAGTTGAATGTGCTGACAACAAAATCACATAACAATTATCAATGGAAATCTAATTTATCAACCCATGGAGGTCTGGATTTGGAGTCACACTCAAAATTAAAGTGGAAAACCACACTACAGGCTGATCCAACTTTGATGTATTGTCCTTAAAACAAGTCAAAATGAGGCTCAGTAGTGTGAGTGGCCTTCACGTGCCTGTATGACCTCCCTACAACGCCTGGGCATGCTCCTGATGAGGTGGCGGATGGTCTCCTGAGGGATCTCCTCCCAGACCTGGACTAAAGCATCCGCCAACTCCTGGACAGTCTGTGGTGCAACGTGGTGTTGGTGGATGGAGCGAGACATGATGTCCCAGATTCAGGTCTGGGGAACGGGCGGGCCAGTCCATAGCATCAATGCCTTCCTCTTTCAGGAACTGCTGACACACTCCAGCCACATGAGGTCTAGCATTGTCTTGCATTAGGAGGAACCCAGGGCCAACCACACCAGGATATGGTCTCACAAGGGATCTGAGGATCTCATCTCGGTACCTAATGACAGTCATGCTACCTCTGGCGAGCACACGGAGGGCTGTGCGGCCCCCCAAAGAAATGCCACCCCACACCATGACTGACCCACCGCCAAACCGGTCATGCTGGAGGATGTTGCAGGCAGCAGAACTTTCTCCACGGTGTCTCCAGACTCTGTCACGTCTGTCACATGTGCTTAGTGTGAACCTGCTTTCATCTGTGAAGAGCACAGGGCGCCAGTGGCGAATTTGCCAATCTTGGTGTTCTCTGGCAAATGCCAAACGTCCTGCACGGTGTTGGGCTGTAAAGCACAACCCCCACCTGTGGACGTCGGGCCCTCATACCACCCTCATGGAGTCTGTTTCTGACCGTTTGAGCAGACACATGCACATTTGTGGCCTGCTGGAGGTCATTTTGCAGGGCTCTGGCAGTGCTCCTCCTGCTCCTCCTTGCACAAAGGCGGAGGTAGCGGTCCTGCTGCTGGGTTGTTGCCCTCCTATGGCCTCCTCCACGTCTCCTGATGTACTGGCCTGTCTCCTGGTAGCGCCTCCATGCTCTGGAAACTACACTGACAGACAAAGCAAACCTTGCCACAGCTCGCATTGATGTACCATCCTGGATGAGCTGCACTACCTGAGCCACTTGTGTGGGTTGTAGACTCCGTCTCATGCTACCACTAGAGTGAAAGCACCGCCAGCATTCAAAAGTGACCAAAACATCCGCCAGGAAGCATAGGAACTGAGAAGTGGTCTATGGTCACCACCTTTAGAACCACTCCTTTATTGGGAGTGTCTTGCTAATTGCCTATAATTTCCACCTGTTGTCTATTCCATTTGCACAACAGCATGTGAAATTTATTATCAATCAGTGTTGCTTCCTAAGTGGACAGTTTGATTTCACAGAAGTGTGATTGATTTGGAGTTACATTGTGTTGTTTAAGTGTTCCCTTTATTTTTTTGAGCAGTGTATAAATACAGATAAAAAAAATGGTCTCTTTCTCCAAACCACAATTGTAGTCAATATTCAGCTTGAATCTTTGCAAAACACGTTTCACAAGATAAATTATATGTAACATTTAAATTTAAAACTTCCTTTACCTTGTTACCGACACAATATTTGTTAGGAATTGTCCATGCTTTCCCCCATTGTATATCACCAGACATTTGACCCAAAAAATCTTGCTGAGGGAAATGTAGTATCACAAACAATATTTCTAATCTGTTTATTACTACATTTATCTTTGAGGATGTTAATATTGCCAATTAATATATTTTCATTTAAAATGTATGATACTTACATCAGCCACAGAGGAATTTAAAATAAATTACAAGCCCCTTTGGAATCGCATCAAAAACAATTGCATATTATTTCGGGGTTATTGGAATTCTAAACTTAGCAAGAAATTCCCCATATGAGAGTCCATCCATCCTCATTCAGTAACTGACCAACCAAAATAATTTTATTCTCAAACCAGTAACGAAAAAAACATACTTATTTTTAAATTGCATATCTTTGTTGTTCCATAGGAAGTATGTTTATAGGCTAACATCCAAGCTAAATGTGCCTGCTTATGGAATTTGGCCAATTTTACTAGGATTTTATCGACATCACAATTCCACCAAAGAAGAAATTCTAAACCACCACCAGAATCAAATAAATACTCAGGGAAGAGATTCCAAATACTGTTCTGTTTCTTAATATACTTAATCCAATTTATTTGAAAAGTACTATTTAGAGTATTGAAATCTAAAACCTCAAGACCTCCTTGTTCTTAGGTATTACTTACTGAGAAGATCTTTCCGTAGATAGTGAGGCTTGTTCCTCCAAATAAAATTATAAAGAATCTGATCTAAGTCATTTACAATTTTAAGGGGTAGGTCAAGTGATAACGAGACATAAACTGATCTGGATAACCATTCAACTTTGGACAATAAAACCCAATATATAATATAATGAAATCTCTCTCATCAACCAGAGGTTCAATTTCTCCTTTGTTTTCTCAATAATGGGGTGAAAGTTTAATTCACTCCTTTGTTTTTCATCATTGCATATAACAATTCCAAGATAAGTAACCTTACCTTTAATTGGGATACCATATACTTCCTGTAAAACACAGTCATTGAGTGAAAATAAGACTGACTTATTATTATTAATTTTCAAACCTGAAACTAAGGAAAAGTCTTCAATACAGGAAACTGCTTTAGAAACCTCATTCCTGTGTCACAAAAATATGTGGATATCATCAAGCCAGTTGACATAGTTTAAATTCATTGCCAAGTGCTGAAAAACCTTAAATACCCTTTCTTGATATGAAGAGCCATAATTTGAGTAACCAATAAAAATAAACTAATTGGGCAGCCCTGTCTGATGCCACGCCCAATATCAAATCTTTGTGATGTCCCGTGAGCTAATTTCAGAGCCAGTAAAACCACTATATAAAGTTTGGACTGCTTTAAAAAAAAAGTCGCCAACCCCCAAAAAACATATTGCTTTGAACATAAACTTATATTCTACAGTGTCAAAAGATTTATAAAAATCAACAAACATTAGAAAACTATCATCAAGGATGAAGTCATTCTAGTCAATCATATCTAAGATCAACCTGGTGTTATTACTAATGTGTCGACCAACTAGATTGTTCTTCATCAATTATATGATGTAAGCCTTGTTTCAACCTCTTAGCAAATACAAGGGAAAATAACTTTCCATCATTACTCAACAGGCTAATGGGCCTCCAGTTGTCTATATAAAGACTATCCTTATTAGGTTTGGGAATCAAAACAATTACACCTTGCTTTTTTAAGGAAGTCGGTAACTCCCCCTTTTCTATTGATTCTTGGAACATAGCAAGAATGAAAGGAATTAATCAATCACTGAACGTTTTATGGAACTCACTTGTTAAACCATAATTTCCAGGGGATCTATTGTCTTTAAGGCTTTTAATACAATATTTTATCTCAATTTCGGAAAACCCATCACAGAAATAATTTGCTATCTTCTTAGCAACGTTTTCTATATTGTCTAAGAAATAATACATATTGGAAGTTGACTGGGCTGATGTATACAGATTCTGTTAAAACTGGGTAACATGCTGAGAGATTTATTTTGGATTTTCATTGGGAGTATTATTAATCATTAATTTACATACGGAAGTCATTTCGCCTGCCCATTTTTCTAAATTTAAAGAAATATTTTGTATTTCTCTCTCTCTTTCTCTCTTCCATCCATTTGTCTTGATCTTACAAACACTCCCTGGGCCTTTTCCTCGTAGATACAGTCTAACTGCATTTGCAGTGATGATAGCTCCAGTTCCTTTTTTTGTATAATGCAATATTCCCTTTATGATGTTATATTCTTTCTCTCTTGACACAAGCAATTAACTTAATTAAATAACTTCCAAACGTATTCATAACACACACACACACACACACACACACGGTTCCAATATTTATCTATAATTCCTTCTACTTCCTTCTTAACCTTTAACATTTTTTTGTTCACAAACCAAACATATTTATCTTTATTGAAATCCCTTTATGGTCTGTTAAAAATCTATGGTTCAATTGAAACTGTATCAACTTTGTCAGCCATATCTTCAGATACCAGCCAGAAATCAATACCGGATTGTATAGATACATCTTTGGTACTCCATGTAAACATAATCTTATGTCTCCAAATTTACAGAACACCTAACCTTGCTATCCTTAGGAGGCCATCTATCAAGGTTATCATGTAATACTGCATTAAAATCTCCACCCCACATTACTTTGGCTAACGGAAATTTAGACATAATTTTACTTATTTTCCTCTTAATATCTCTAAATAAAATAGTTACTTGACTTGTTATTGGTAGCATGAGTATTCACAACAATGAATTGAATGTGGTTGACATCTACCAACAGCATAATCCATCTCCCGGACGATGTTGTCCTGTAGTTGGCTCAGTGATGGTTCGCTTCCCAGCCTTTTTGGAAGTTGCACATTGGTTGGTGTATTCGGGTATGAATCACATTCACCCCGCTTTTCTACACTGCAAGCATATGAATGAGTTTCTGCAATTCCTCTTTCCTGCTTGGACATCTCAACATCCATTATCTCAGCAACAGTTTTGTTATGTCCTGACTCCATGCTGCTAGCTATATGAAGGTTATATATTACATTAGCTAGCTAATGTTAGTTGATTCACATCAGTGAATCAACCTACTCAGGTGACGCACCCCCTCCAGAGACGGCATGAGAGAGCCCCAGTAAGCCAGTGACTCAGCCCCTGTAATAGGGTTAGAGGCAGAGAATCCCAGTGGAAAGAGGGGAACCGGCCAGGCAGAGACAGCAAGGGCGGTTCGTTGCTCCAGAGCCTTTCGGTTCACCTTCCCACTCCTGGGCCAGACTACACTCAATCATATGACCCACTGAAGAGATGAGTCTTCAGTAGAGACTTAAAGGTTGAGACCGAGTTTGCGTCTCTGACATGGGTAGGCAGACCGTTCCATAAAAAAGGAGCTCTATAGGAGAAAGCCCTGCCTCCAGCTGTTTGCTTAGAAATTCTAGGGACAATTAGGAGGCCTGCGTCTTGTGACCGTAGCGTACATGTAGGTATGTACGGCAGGACCAAATCAGAGAGATAGGTACAGTGCCTTGCGAAAGTATTCGGCCCCCTTGAACTTTGCGACCTTTTGCCACATTTCAGGCTTCAAACATAAAGATATAAAACTGTATTTTTTTGTGAAGAATCAACAAGTGGGACACAATCATGAAGTGGAACGACATTTATTGGATATTTCAAACTTTTTTAACAAATCAAAAACTGAAAAATTGGGCGTGCAAAATTATTCAGCCTCCTTAAGTTAATACTTTGTAGCGCCACCTTTTGCTGCGATTACAGCTGTAAGTCGCTTGGGGTATGTCTCTATCAGTTTTGCACATCGAGAGACTGACATTTTTTCCCATTCCTCCTTGCAAAACAGCTCGAGCTCAGTGAGGTTGGATGGAGAGCATTTGTGAACAGCAGTTTTCAGTTCTTTCCACAGATTCTCGATTGGATTCAGGTCTGGACTTTGACTTGGCCATTCTAACACCTGGATATGTTTATTTTTGAACCATTCCATTGTAGATTTTGCTTTATGTTTTGGATCATTGTCTTGTTGGAAGACAAATCTCCGTCCCAGTCTCAGGTCTTTTGCAGACTCCATCAGGTTTTCTTCCAGAATGGTCCTGTATTTGGCTCCATCCATCTTCCCATCAATTTTAACCATCTTCCCTGTCCCTGCTGAAGAAAAGCAGGCCCAAACCATGATGCTGCCACCACCATGTTTGACAGTGGGGATGGTGTGTTCAGCTGTGTTGCTTTTACGCCAAACATAACGTTTTGCATTGTTGCCAAAAAGTTCAATTTTGGTTTCATCTGACCAGAGCACCTTCTTCCACATGTTTGGTGCGTCTCCCAGGTGGCTTGTGGCAAACGTTAAACAACACTTTTTATGGATATCTTTAAGAAATGTCTTTCTTCTTGCCACTCTTCCATAAAGGCCAGATTTGTGCAATATACGACTGATTGTTGTCCTATGGACAGAGTCTCCCACCTCGGCTGTAAATCTCTGCAGTTCATCCAGAGTGATCATGGGCCTCTTGGCTGCATCTCTGATCAGTCTTCTCCTTGTATGAGCTGAAAGTTTAGAGGGACGGCCAGGTCTTGGTAGATTTGCAGTGGTCTGATACTCCTTCCATTTCAATATTATCGCTTACACAGTGCTCCTTGGGATGTTTAAAGCTTGGGAAATCTTTTTGTATCCAAATCCGGCTTTAAACTTCTTCACAACAGTATTCTTCATGATGCTCTCTGCGCTTTTAACGGACCTCTGAGACTATCACAGTGCAGGTGCATTTATACGGAGACTTGATTACACACAGGTGGATTGTATTTATCATCATTAGTCATTTAGGTCAACATTGGATCATTCAGAGATCCTCACTGAACTTCTGGAGAGAGTTTGCTGCACTGAAAGGGGCTGAATATTTTTTTGAATATAATTTTGCACGCCCAATTTTTCAGTTTTTGATTGTTAAAAAAGTTTGAAATATCCAATAAATGTCGTTCCACTTCATGATTGTGTCCCACTTGTTGTTGATTCTTCACAAAAAAATACAGTTTTATATCTTTATGTTTGAAGCCTGAAATGTGGCAAAAGGTCGCAAAGTTCAAGGGGGCTGAATACTTTCGCAAGGCACTGTAAGCGACAGTTCAGCATTAGGGCAATGTCTGATAAACATGACTGTGAGCTCACGAGATGGGTCTTCAACACTTTTTCCTGTCTCTTTAGACAATCTTCAGCAACCTCCATAGCCCTGTTCAGTCTGAGCCAATAATCAAATGGTTGTTCATCAGTCAGAGGTAATGTGGCATAAAAGTCAGCAAGGGGCATGCTTGAAAAAACAGTGTCACTAAAATGTGTATATATATTTTTTTTATAAATCTCACATCAAAATCTAACCTATATCTAGTACACTGGTAAAACTCACCCTACTTATATCAGATATACATTAGAATTGCAATTAAACAAGTACCACAAAAGTTATCGTTTATCTGTGAAGAGCCTCAGCCAGAGAAATCATCAATTTCGATAAAATGTTCAAGTGGCGCCCTCTTGTGGCGAAATGCGATATCGCCAGAAACTGCACCAGCAACGTCTTATCTGATTCTTCAACAGCAACCACGGCGAAGTTCTGAGATGGAAATCCAGCTAAGGATGATCCAACCCAGAAGAAAGGTCACGGCACCACTGTAACAGTACTCTTCTTGCATTGTGTACAATTAGTCATCGACGGAACTCCAACATGTAGCACCAGTCATGTAGCCTTATTCTGTTAGGAACCGCACAAATTTGCACGTCATGCAATGCACGTCTCACCATCCAACTCTGCACTCACGCACGCTGGTTTGGTGCTTGTTCACTGGGACTAGTTACCAAAATAATACAATTACAATATACAATATAATATCTTTAACAATGTACCTGTTAGGAACGACACAAAATTACACGTCACGCAATGCACGTCTCACCATCCAACTCTGCACTCACACACTGTACAAAATATATGACCCCCCCCCCCCCCCCACCAGACACAGTAAGTTGCTAGCTAGTACTGGCGGGAATTCTCTACAACAAAATGCACAACAAATATTCTCCAAAAACCGCTTCATCTTATGTGTGATGTTCCAATAACATTTACAAACAATTTGATATAAATTGTACATTTAAATCATCACTTGAGAGTATAAAAATCACTTTTGATGTACAGTGATTTGTACAGTGATTTGCAACCAACAACTTACCGCTGGTTTGGTGCTTGTTAACTGGGACGATTCTAACTGGAACATCCCCCCTCGTAAGCAAGCGTAAACCAGCCAATAAGATGCCATGTTGAGTAGGTGAAGGCAAGACGAAACTAAAACCAAAAACCCATTGGCTTAACAATAAAGTGGCAAGGTGAATCACCAATATAACCCTGTTACATAAGCTACAAATGGACGCATCTGGAAATAAGTACAAAGCAATTCGGAATGCGTGCCTCTTCGCCTGGGGTGAGTAGCCTATAATAACAGGCTGCTACAGACACCAGACAATGTTGCACCTGTCATAGATTCGAAAACTGTCCAAAGATAGGCTAAAGATGACAAATATTCGGTGTTTCAGGCTTCCTGAAACGAACGTAGCATTATGTGCCATGGCCAATTTGACAGCACCCAGATCAGTGCAATTATTAAAGCACTCTGTCCCCTACTTCTATTGTCCCGAATGCAATTGACAGGTGGGCAATAGCTGTTGCGTCAATCCATAATGTTTATGAATGACAGGTGGGCAATAGCTGTTGCGTCAATCCATAATGTTTATGAATGACAGGTGGGCAATAGCTGTTGCTTCAATCATAATGTTTATGAATATTGTTGTATGAGATAATAATATATAATGCACTTTCCATGACCCCTGGGCAGATTGTTTAGGCCCTACACAGAGCCATATTTATTGACCCCTGGGCACATTCTTTAGGCCCTACACAGAGCCATATTTATTGACCCCTGGGCACATTCTTTAGTGCCTACACAGAGCCATATTATTGACCCCACTGGGCACATTCTTTAGGCCCTATACAGAGCCATATTTATTGACACCTGGGCACATTCTTTAGGCCCTACACAGAGCCATATTTATTGACCCCTGGGCACATTCTTTAGTGCCTGCACAGAGCCATATTTATTGACCCCTGGGCACATTCTTTAGTGCCTACACAGAGCCATATTATTGACCCCACTGGGCACATTCTTTAGGCCCTACACAGAGCCATATTATTGACCCCACTGGGCACATTCTTTAGGCCCTACACAGAGCCATATTTATTGACCCCTGGGCACATTCTTTAGTGCCTACACAGAGCCATATTATTGACCCCACTGGGCACATTCTTTAGGCCCTACACAGAGCCATATTATTGACTCCCTTAGGAACTTGTATTCACAGAATATGACAGGTAGGCCTATTCAATAATGGCACAGCAGTTTTCCCATTAGTACAGAGCACATTTGCATATTCACATTTGAATTTCAGGCCAAGCTCTATCACTGACAGCCACATTTTCTTTCATGCAATACCAAAATGCCAGGTTGTTGTGAAGTACATTACTGAGTACTGTAGTTGTCCACGCCACGGTGGAACCTGCTCTTTGCAAGGCTCCTGTCACCTCTCTGTGAGGAATTAGTGACACGATAGCACAGGGCTGCCTGGCAGACAGCTGCCCTCCTTCCTGCAGCTGCATTCCAATGGACAGCAGGTATGCTGGTGCGAGATTAATGCAATATTGCACATGGATAAAGGAAAGGGCAAGGAGACCTTATCCACTACCACACCACATGTGAATATCATCCTATGGTGATGGATTTTTATGAACTTCCTGTTTTTCTAGAAAACATCGACCAAACTGACCTATGTTTCTGATACTGTACCACAACAAATACTGTTTTGTACAGAACGACTGAGAACCAGATTGCTGTCCAGTCCTATGTTAATCTACAGACAGACGGAGAACCATGGGGCCAGTCCAGTCCTATGTTATTCTACAGACAGACGGAGAACCATGGGGCCAGTCCAGTCCTATGTTATTCTACAGACAGACGGAGAACCATGGGGCCAGTCCAGTCCTATGTTATTCTACAGACAGACGGAGAACCATGGGGCCAGTCCAGTCCTATGTTATTCTACAGACAGACGGAGAACCATGGGGCCAGTCCAGTCCTATGTTATTCTACAGACAGACGGAGAACCATGGGGCCAGTCCAGTCCTATGTTATTCTACAGACAGAAGGAGAACCATGGGGCCAGTCCAGTCCTATGTTATTCTACAGACAGAAGGAGAACCATGGGGCCAGTCCAGTTCTATGTTATTCTACAGACAGAAGGAGAACCATGGGGCCAGTCCAGTTCTATGTTATTCTACAGACAGACGGAGAACCATGGGGCCAGTCCAGTTCTATGTTATTCTACAGACAGACGGAGAACCATGGGGCCAGTCCAGTCCTATGTTATTCTACAGACAGAAGGAGAACCATGGGGCCAGTCCAGTTCTATGTTATTCTACAGACAGAAGGAGAACCATGGGGCCAGTCCAGTTCTATGTTATTCTACAGACAGAAGGAGAACCATGGGGCCAGTCCAGTCCTATGTTATTCTACAGACAGAAGGAGAACCATGGGGCCAGTCCAGTCCTATGTTATTCTACAGACAGACGGAGAACCATGGGGCCAGTCCAGTCCTATGTTATTCTACAGACAGACGGAGAACCATGGGGCCAGTCCAGTTCTATGTTATTCTACAGACAGACGGAGAACCATGGGGCCAGTCCAGTCCTATGTTATTCTACAGACAGACGGAGAACCATGGGGCCAGTCCAGTTCTATGTTATTCTACAGACAGAAGGAGAACCATGGGGCCAGTCCAGTCCTATGTTATTCTACAGACAGACGGAGAACCATGGGGCCAGTCCAGTTCTATGTTATTCTACAGACAGAAGGAGAACCATGGGGCCAGTCCAGTTCTATGTTATTCTACAGACAGAAGGAGAACCATGGGGCCAGTCCAGTTCTATGTTATTCTACAGACAGACGGAGAACCATGGGGCCAGTCCAGTTCTATGTTATTCTACAGACAGAAGGAGAACCATGGGGCCAGTCCAGTCCTATGTTATTCTACAGACAGACGGAGAACCATGGGGCCAGTCCAGTCCTATGTTATTCTACAGACAGACGGAGAACCATGGGGCCAGTCCAGTTCTATGTTATTCTACAGACAGACGGAGAACCATGGGGCCAGTCCAGTCCTATGTTATTCTACAGACAGACGGAGAACCATGGGGCCAGTCCAGTCCTTTGTGTTTTTCTGTTTTACCTGTAATCTGTTACTTTTGTGTTGAATAGGATTACAGAAACACTTCAGAAACAAAATGGATCAGCCAAGGTTCCCCCATCTCGGCTCAGGTAAGTTAGTATAAACATCATCAAGAGTGTATTTATGACTATCCACCTTGATTTGGTCTTATGTAGCAACATTTGAAATTGTGTTTTTTACATTGGATAAAAGCAGAAACACAGAGCTACAAAATGGTATATCATACACTGCATTTTTGGAACATTGGGAAACTAATTCTGCTTTGAAAGTTGATACACTTTTGAGAAAATGGCCTTTGAATGTTTTGGTACCTACTGGAAAGCTCTCCTTTGTCTACACCCATTCAGCATTGTTTACACCCTCTTAAGCCAGCCCCACCCATCTCTGTAAGGATTCACATGAGGTCATGTGCTAAACAGTGAGTAGTGTAGTAAAGATTAAGACTAAAAGTAGTAACCTACAATAAGGAAAAATTCAAGGTAAATAGTGTCCAATAAATGATTTTCTAAGTATTAGATGACGCTTACCCAAACACACTTGTCTAAATTGATGGGTCATGTGAAAGAAAAGCTATAACCCCTAGCCACGTCTAGCTAAGTGGATGGGTCTCTATAGAAGGTGTAAACGGTACAGCGAAATGATTACTTGTATAGTAGCAATATCAGAAATACTGTCAATATAAATAAAACAATATAGAGTATGTACAAGAACAATATCAAGAACGTTATCAGTGATAGATTAGGTAGTTCTATGTACACAATCAGGGGTAAAGTGGCTGAGCAGCAGGATAAAAAAATAGTAGAAAATCTAACTTTATTTGCCACATGCGCCAAATACAACAAGTGTTGACTTTACAGTGAAATGCTTACTTACAAGCCCTTAACTCTGAATAAAGAATCATTCTTACTGGTCAACCCCCTCCAGCTTCTCACAGAAGACAGTAGCACCGTCACGACGTCCCCACACAGGGACTGTGTTGTGGGAGACACATCTAAAAACATACAGGCCAACAACCATTACCGAGACATTTCACTCAGTAGAACAAATGCAACTTATAACATACCTTATATATAGTCTACCTACGTGCAATTTCAAGCTTGGAGTTTCAACTTTTGGGACTATTCCTTTTGTTCCATTTTCCAGCCCAAACTAAATCAAATGCAGCTCAAATGTTTGGCAAAATGTATTTGACACAGGTCTGACATAGAACAGTTAAGCCAGCATCGACACTGCATTGTTCCCTACTACTGTCTCTCCTCTCCCACTGTTGGAATTGGACTCTGGAGGTGTGAATCACCCAGCCTTGCAGTAAGATATTTGTGATGTCTAACACCCTGTGCTCATTGCCTCATAAAAGGGACATTATAATCCCTGCGGGGGTATATTCCCCCTGGCATGCGAAGAGCGGTGAAGGCTATTCCTATATAACAGGGCTATAAAGTACCTCTGAGCTGGTGTGTGGGCACTGGTGGGTCCTCACCATCCACTCCCTGCAGGACACACATTATAGATTTTCAGACACTGCACGTCGCTTCATATATGATTATACATTCAATGCATTCCCCTGCATATTCACTGTGATCTTGTTAGTGATTATTGTAATCACAGCTGCACTAGTCAGCCAAAATGTACTCAACACAGTATTTCTACTCTATGGATGCATTTAATGAGGTGATTACAAGATCTCATATAAGTCCCCCCCCCCCCCCCCCCCCCCCCTCCCAGACAATCCCATATGATTTGCTGTTTATCTGTTCTGAGTGGTGAGAATGTGAGAGGTCAAAAGGTGCCTGAGGTAGCTGACCTGTCTGTGCCAGAGCTGAGGGTGGCCCTCACGGCCGTGTTGAAGCTGCGCTGGTGACAGATACACACCTGGAGGACAGCAGGACAGGATACACACACACGTTGCAACAGAGCAGGGGTTTACTGTAACACCCAATGACGATACACAAAGGTAAAGCCTCTTTTATGGCAAAGCTGGCTGGACAGAAGAAAGTCTGACATCAGGAGTGAATGAAAATATCATCTTTAAAACAGCTATGTGTGATACATCAACCAAAAATCTGAATTGAAGCATAAATAAGATGCCAAGCCCTGAATAGTCAGTCAGACATAATTGCATTACCGTCACCTTACACTTTTCATTACCTCCCACTCTATATAAATCAGCGTATCAATCTAGATGACATCCCAGTGGCTAATTGAATTATGACAGCCTCTGAAAGCTTGTCTCTGGGTTCTATGGAGGATGATGCACACAAAGCCCAGTCAAAGAAGCATGACCGGAACATTCTCTTAACCCTCCCCCTTAGTACTGGTATAATGAAAGTCACCATTCAGAGAGGTTATCAGGCAGGTGAGATCGAACAGAGTGGAGAAGTGTTCTATCTCATCTTTCACACCATATCTGCTGGATCCAATCTAAAATAAGTCTCCCAGTCGCTCTGGTAATTAACATGCAGATTAAAATGTGTAAGGCAACTGCTATTATTAACGTTACTGTTCTGTTAACAAAGAGTCAGGCTCGTCCATTTATAATCCATCCTGAGCAGTGATTCATGATATGAATCAGCTACGACTAAAAGCAGATTTTAATAGCTTGGTTGGTCCGATTATGAGATGACCACCCAGACCGAAGACTGTATAAATTAAAGGAGAACCAAACCAGTTCAGCAGGGCTCCAGGGACAAAGGTCAGAAGTCAACTTCAGTTCCTCAAATGAGCTTCCAAATATCAACTCTGTAGTTCTCAAAATAGAAATGAAAGGGTTCTCTTTGGGGTACTGCATCATGAAGTACAGTCATAGTCAACATCACATCTCAAGGAGTGGGAAAGTGATGATCCCAAAGAGATGCACCTGTTAGTACTGTGAATGACAAATACTGTAACCTGATCCCAGACCAGTAGATCTGATAATAATTAGCAAATTCTCCATCTCTCCCCCTGCCTGGTGCTGACGTAGTGGAAAGACCACTTCAGACATGACGTCATGTCAGTGACCTTGAATGAGGAGTTTCCATGGTGACCAGACCAACGAGATTAAATGAGGAAAGAGCACCTTGTTTGAGCTGGTTTTTAAATGTTACAGGGAGGAATTAGTTAAGTACTTTCAGTCGTTCTGTACCGACACTCTGGGTCACTGGCTGAAGGGCTCTCTCTGTACCAGGGATGAAGAAGAGAGGTGACACAGCAGGATAGAGCAGGATAGGAAGTAGCATCCATCCACTGAATACAACATTCATGCATTTCTGCCATACACGTTTTATCACTGGAATTAAATCATAAAATAACCACGATAATATAATTTTTACATGTAAAAATGTTGACGTTGTAATTTGTTAGAAAATAGGTATAAATTATATGGATGTTAACATGCAGGGATACAGAGGGTAATCTCCATTCAAATTAAAACCCCAAAACAACATGTTTTTACACCTTCTGTTCCCAGTGTCAGATTGACGGAGCAGGAGCATACATTAGATCCAGGGGTGCATTAGGTCCAGTTACTTATGAGCTGCCGTTGACAGCTCCCTCTCTGTCCAACAGCAGAGTTATGGGGTGCTGGACTTTTTCCTGCCTGCACACACCTGCCTAGTGGGACCAGATCCACTTAAACACAACATTACACATTTTTATGGGCTGATAATGAATAACCAGGAGCACAGCTAAGAAACACAGGAACCCATGTCCAGAGAGACACACCAAAGACCTACAGACACCCTGTGAGGAGGATATATGGAGAGCTGTACTTTCATATTGATTAATGTAACGAGAACCCCATGTAGTTTTTTACAAATTACTGTGAGCATTTGACTGAGCCTGCCTGGAGTGTCAGGGGGCAGGAAGCTTGCCTGGCCTCTCTGGCCTCCCCGTCTTCCCCCGGGCTCCCCGTCTTCCCTCTGGCTCCCCGTCTTCCCCCGGGCTCCCCGTCTTCCCCCGGGCTCCCCGTCTTCCCCCGGGCTCCCAGTCTTCCCCCGGGCTCCCAGTCTTCCCCCGGGCTCCCAGTCTTCCCCCGGGCTCCCAGTCTTCCCCCGGGCTCCCAGTCTTCCCCCAGGCTCCCCGTCTTCCCCCGGGCTCCCCGTCTTCCCTGGGCTCCCTGGCATATCAGGATACCTCCGTCAGGCTTACCTCAGCTATCCTCAGAATGGAGTCTCTGTTGATCTCAAAGGTGGAGGAGTACGTGATACAGAGAATTACCTGTAGGGCAAGGAGACAAAGTGTCACGTTCTGACCTTAGTTCCTTTGTTTTGTCTTTTTTTTAGTATGGTCAGGGCGTGAGTTGGGGTGAGCAGTCTGTTTGTTTTTCTATGTTGGTTTTTGTGTTCGGCCTAGTATGGTTCTCAATCAGAGGCAGGTGTCGTTAGTTGTCTCTTGATTGAGAATCATACTTTGGTAGCCTTTTTCCACCTGGGTTTTGTGGGTGTTTATTTTCTGTTCAGTGTTTTTCCAGCACCATTCAGGACTGTTCGTTTGTCGTTTTATTTATTGTTTCAGTGTTCTATTACTTTATTAAAGAATATGGACACTTACCTCGCTGCACCTTGGTCCTCACCTCCTTCCACCTACGACGACGCACGTTACACAAAGGCTTGTTAAACACCCATTACAGGGACAAATACAGATGTCCTGCCAGGCAATCAGCCAGGGAACAGAAACGATCTGCATAAAACAAACCCAACGCTTTGTGTGACTGCTGTCAAAACAGACCACATAACTTCAAACACTCAGCAAAGCACTTGGGAATACATGGAGCTAGAAGTGTATTTACTGTGTCCTTTGACAACAGTGCTATTTTCATTTTGTCAAATATGTGCCCAGTGCCTCTGAGGGTGGAGGAGCAACAAGGTCTCAGGGTAGTACGGAACAGAAGAATGACACCCCATTGATCGTACAGTAATAACTCTTTGTAAACTAGAGACATGCGAGGTGCAGCCACTTACAGCTACTAGTAAAGTAGGCTGTAAAACAATCTGCAGTTTAAAAAAGTACCATGTACAAAAAGTGGCATGATCACGAAAGCCACGAAAGCCACAAAAGCAATCTGTCAGCAAATCTACACAGCACTGTGAATTGGCATGCACATGGCAAGGGCGACCTGTCACAGTTCTCGCATTTTGTCCAACTTCTGATTTTCTACAACTACATGATTTACATCAGTTCCAAACAGCCCCCAACTGAACCTGTTGAAGTCCAGTTAGTCTAGCTGTGTGGCATGGTTTACAGGATGCCCCATTCTAAGGTATGCCCAGTACTGTACAATGCAGTGATTTGTGGCAAACTGAGACAGCATGTACTGTACCAATTCAAATCTTAATTGTCACATGTAAATAACAGGTGTAGACTAACAGGGAAATGCTTACATAGCTGCCCTTCCCAACAATGCAGAATACTATATACATATGCATACATACAGTTGAGTTTTTCACAATTCCTGACATTTAATCCTAGTAAAAATCCCCTGTCTTATGTCAGTTAGCATCACCGCTTTATTTTAAGAATGTGAAATGTCAGAATAATAGTCGAGAGAATGATTTATTTAAGCGTTTATTTATTTCATCACATTCCCAGTGGGTCAGAAGTTTACATATACTAATTGAGTGTTTGGTAGCATGGCCTTTAAATTGTTTAACAGCCCTGCACTGTTAGTTTGTTTCTCTCTCATCAGAAGAACTCTCATCTGAAGAATAATTATTTCTCCCACCTTGTCTTACACCAATATTATATAGAGATTGTCCTTGGTTGGCTTTTATTAAGGTGAGACACTGAGGCTTGCGTCTCAAACACCACCCCATTCCATACATAGTACACTGCTTTTGACAGGGAATAGGGTGCCATTTGGGATGGCCTGAGACACTGACTAATGGTATGTTTGTTTGTACAGTGAGAACCAGCTGCTCTACCTAGATTGCATCCTGTCCATTCTCAGCAGCTGTCCTACCACCATGCACCTGAACAGAGGTTTCACAGACCTGATCTGGTAAGGCCTGCCCATGGCTGACATACAGAATAAACAGTCACAATTCCCTGTCTGATCACCTGCCTCCCTATTCATTATAACCACCATACATTATTGGTAGCACTTTACTTATGGGGTACCTACATATGGTCTTCATAACACATTCATAAGCAGTAAAATAAGTACCCTTCATAAGCAGTAAAATAAGTACCCTTCAAGTGTTAGCTATATTATCTGTCTATATAAAACATGTGACATGTCTTGTCCTCTTCCCCCAGGAAGCAGCTGTGCCCGTCGTTGGTGGTGATCATGGGAAACCCTGTGAACGACAAGACCATCACCTCGGGCCACGGAGGTGGGTGTCCTGTACTGGACCCCTCTCTGGGCAGGGTGTCTAACCAGGGCCAGGGGGATCCGGCTGCTCCTCCACCACCCCTGCCATGATCGGCCCGGTGTTGCGGACCATCTGCTATGGTGCGCTTGGTGAGCTGTGTGGAGTCCATGTGAAGCCTGTTCTGCAGTCACTGTTCCACCGCGTCCTGCTCTACCCTCCCCCACAGCACCGCGTGGAGGCCATCAAGATCATGAAGGAGGTGGTCAGAGCCCCAGAATCCTTACGGTTCACCAGTCACCTTAAATCCGTTAACATAATGTTTATATATCAACCAATCAATTAGCCTAGCGGTTAATCGAAAGGTCACTGGTTCAAATCCGCGAGCCAACTAGGTGAAAAATCTGTCGATGTGCCCTGAAAGCAAGGCACTTAACCGTAATTGCCCCTGTAGATCTCTCTGGATAAGAGCATCTACTAAATTACTAAATGTCAGTGTAAATGAATTAGACCGTGGAATGTTGCTGCTTTATCGACAGTACCAGTGTTGCAGAGGGGATACAATAAGCGAAAATCAAGTTGGGTGTCTTTGTTTGTTTGCGTATTGTAGATTCTGGGGAGCCCTCAGCGCTTGTTTGACCTGGCTGGTCCATGTGTAAGAGTCTAGGAAAAGGTCCTTCCCCAAGAGGAAGTCTCACCTGGACCTGCTCAAACTGTGAGGACCCATAATCTCTTATTTGATTTAGCAATAGAACTTGTGAAAAAAAGAATATGCCTCTACCTATCTGTATAAGCCTGTAACCCATACATCATGTACTAGTGAGAAGGAAGTAGTACTGCTGTAAACCGCTACGTAGTGTTTATGGTGTGTGTGTGTGCCTACAGGGTGATGGATAGAATGACCGAGGGAAGTAAATAGTAGAACTGACAACGGCCCCTTTTCTCTCCTTTCCACGTTAATATAGACAGACACAGAGAGAGCGAGAGAGAAAGAGACAGACAGACACAGAGAATGCGAGACCGAGAGAGAAAGAGTCAGAGAGAGCGGGAGAGAAAGCCTGCCGGCCAAACCCTCCCCTAACCCGGACAACGCTGGGCCAATTGTGCGCCGCCCAATGGGTCTCCCAGTCGCAGCCGGCAGCGACAAAGCCTGGACTCGAACCCAGCATCTCTAGTGGCGCAGTTAGCACTGTGATGCAGTGTCTTAGACCACTGCACCACTCAGGAGGCCACAGATTGGCATTTGTTGTCATGAATCTTTCCCTGGAGGCAGCTCTGCAGACTGGCACAGCCACAAAGTCATAAAGCTGATTTTAAATCTAACCTTAACTTTAATCATAACCTTAACCACACTGCTAACCCTAATGCTTAACCCTAACTGTAAATTACCGTTAAGACCAAGAAGGAAATGTCTGTTTTCATGAATTTTTACGATATAGCCATTCATACTGTTTTATGATCAATAGTCTACTGTACACAGTTGAATGTACTGTATGCTGTATTTAAAGCTAGAATCAGCATTTTCTACATCCATTTTTTGACTTACAAATGAATGATATACACTGATTATACAAACATGATCTTTCCATGACAGACTGACCAGGTAAAAGCTATGATCCCTTATTGATGTCACTTGTTAAATCCACTTCAATCAGTGTAGATGAAGGGGAGACAGGTTAAAGAAGTATTATTAAGTCTTGAGACATGGATTGTGTATGTGTGCCATTCAGAAGGTGAATGGGCGAGTGCCTTTGAACAGGGTATGGTAGTAGGTGCCAGGCGCACCGGTTTGAGTGTGTCAAGAACTGCAACGCTGCTGTGTTTTTCACACTCAACAGATTCCTATGTATATCAAGAATGGTCCACCACCCAAAGGACATCCAGCCAAATTGACACAACTGTGGGAAGCATTGGAGTCAACATGAGCCAGCATCTCTGTGGAACGCTTTCGACACCTTGTAGAGTCCATGCCTGACAAATTGAGGCTGTTCTGAGGGCAAAAGGAGGGGGGTGCAACTCAATATTACGAAGGTCTTCCTAATGTTTGGTATGCTCAGTGAATACCGATGTATTCTTGACCAATAAAACGTAGAAATGCCTCATGAGCTTAGTTCAACTGTTGTACACCATCAATACCCAAAATAGAAGCATGTTTTACTCCAACATTTGTAAACTACGTAAATGTAAACAAACACTGTATAGCCTCAAAACATGGTTAAAACTATAATTTAGATATCATGGATGGTAAGTCCTTGCATCTCCAGACCCATCCATCAGCTTTTTACCAAAACGGAGGCAGGATGCCGCTTTGTTATTGTTTCAACTACAGATTCTAGCTTCAAGGGTCTGACTCAACCCCCATTGATCCTGTTTCATACATATGGGTTGATACATGGTTCAATGCACAGATAAGGGTCTGACTCACTTACTCAACCTTTAGGCATAGTCTTTGTCCGCTACATCCTGACGGGCTGCTGGAAGAACCTGATGGCCACCCTGTCCACCCCCCTGACGGGGCGCATGGCGGGCAGCTCCAAGGGCCTGGCCTTCATGCTGGGGGCCGAGGGGCTGAAGGAGCAGAGCCAGAGGGAGAGAGACACCATCTGTCTCAGCCTGGATGGACTACGCAAGGCAGCCGGGCTCAGCTGTGCTCTAGGTAACAGGACCCAACACCATGGTGACTGGAGATAATGCCTGCCTGACTGACTAGAATCCCTAAACAGGAAGGATGTAGTAAACCCATTAGCTAGTGTGTTTACATCCGAGGCAGGCTGGGTCAAAGTATTTGAAAGAAAACAAAAACGATTTGATCACGTCTGGTTTAGAGATGTTTCCAGAAAGACGTTTTAAGATAATCATATTCCTGAATACGCAGTTGGCCTATTTGTGTAGCTATTGAAAATAGATACTGTATGATACTGTATGAATTAAGGCCATAAAGTGTTGTGATTCTCCATTTGACTGCAGATGCTGCTATTGGCCAGGCCAGCTAGTCTTATTTACTGTCATATCTAATGAATATTCATGCATTCTCTAGGTGTGGCTGCCAATTGTGCCTGTGCTCTGGCCCAGATGGCAGCAGCGTCGTGTGTGCAGGAGAAGAAGGAAGAGAGGCAGGTGGGCGGGTCTGGAGATGCCATGACACAAGGTACTTACAGCCCCTCACATAGCATACTGTGCTTTCTGTACATAGCGGTTCAATGGGCTGTTTCAAACTAAGAGACCCACTGTACTATAAAACTACAGTAAACACAAACAATTACTTTGGACTTGTCATTACTGCACAAGACAGGATACACAATAAAAAATCTCTATTTCAGAAAAGATCCCATTGTCACATTTTTTGGGGGAGTGGTGCTGGGATCTATTCTGGTCCTGTGTGTGTTTCTCAGTCAAGCAGCGTGTGGAGCAGAAACTGGAGCAGATGGGACGTCCTCAGGGGGTGCGGCTACACACGGCCCATGTGCTCTGCATGGAGGCCATCTTCAATGTCGGCCTAGAAATGGGCAGCCACAACCAGGACTGCTGGCCCCACGTCTTCCGGTAACACAGCCAAGCTGTGGCAGAGCAGGAGATGCAGAGAGAGAAGAAGAAACCCTCTCCATAACAACTCAGAAAAGGCTGAGACAGGCCTTCATGACAGCGTAGGACATCGGATGCATTCATGACAGCGTAGGACAGTGGATACATTCATGACAGCGTAGGACATCGGATGCATTCATGACAGCGTAGGACAGTGGATACATTCATGACAGCGTAGGACATCGGATGCGTTCATGACAGCGTAGGACATCGGATGCGTTCATGACAGCGTATGACAGTGAATACATTCATGACAGTGGATACATTCACGACAGCGTAGGACAGTGGATGCATTCATGACAGCGTAGGACATCGGATGCATTCATGACAGCTTTGACATCGGATGCGTTCATGACAGCGTAGGACAGTGGATGCAATCATGATAGCGTAGGACAGTGGATGCATTCATGACAGCGTAGGACAGTGGATGCGTTCATGACAGCGTAGGACAGTGGATGCGTTCCAGACAGCGTAGGACAGTGGATGCGTTCCAGACAGCGTATGACATTGGATGCGTTCATGACAGTGTAGGACAGTGGATGCATTCATGACAGCGTAGGACAGTGGATGCATTCATGACAGTGTAGGACAGTGGATGCATTCATGACAGCGTAGAACAGTGGATCCATTCATGACAGGTTTGGCATTGGATGCGTTCATGACAGTGGATACATTCATGACAGCGTAGGACAGTGGATGCATTCATGACAGCGTAGGACAGTGGATGCATTCATGACAGCGTAGGACAGTGGATGCATTCATGACAGCGCAGGACAGTGGATCCATTCATGACAGCGTAGGACAGCAGATGCATTCATGACAGTGTAGGACAGTGGATGCATTCATGACAGCGTAGGACAGTGGATGCATTCATGACAGTGTAGGAGAGTGGATGCATTCATGACAGTGTAGGACATTGGATGCATTCATGACAGTGTAGGACAGTGGATGCATTCATGACAGTGGGTGCATTTATGACAGCGTAGGACAGTGGATGCATTCAGGACAGCGTATGCATTCAGGACAGTGGATGCATTCAGGACAGCGTAGGACAGTGGATGCATTCAGGACAGCGTAGGACAGTGGATGCATTCATGACAGCGTAGAACAGTGGACGCATTCATGACAGCGTAGAACAGTGGATGCATTCATGACAGCATAGGACAGTGGATGCATTCATGACAGCGTAGGACAACGGATGCATTCATGACAGCGTAGGACAGCGGATGCATTCATGACAGCGTAGGACAGTGGATTCTTGATGCAGTTGCAACCACAGGTTAATAACACTCATCTCTGTAACGACACTGAGCAATACAGTAGCGTACCTGTCTCTGTCTACACAGGGTTAGTGAATATGTCAGCTCTCTGGAGCACAGCCATTTCAGCGACGGAAGCTCCCAGGCCACCATGACCATCACCCAAGCCCAGCAGGCCGTAGATCTGGGGCTGGATTTGTGCGGCAAGGCCAGTCCGGACAGAGAGCTGGACCTGAGCAGCCAGCCGGTCATTCAGCCCCAGTCCATCCAGGAGCTGCTGAGGGAGAGCAGCAGGGGGAAAGACCTGGACCGCAGCCTGATGACGGGGACCAGTGCAGTACCGTATTATAGGCTACAGGACTGTAATGTTTTGTCCACGGTCTCTGAATCACATACTCGGTTTCATATTGTGATTTCTGTTTCATTGACTTTCATGTCTGAATAGCAATATAAAACAATGTAGTTGCTGTTGAGGAATGCTACTAGGCTGAAAAACAAATGTTGTAATTTAAGTCAGTAACAAAACAGCCTGCCATGTAAAGAAAGTAGCCACCAGGTGGCAGTGTGGATCAAGCGCAGCTCAAATACTTTAAAGTATTTGACTGTATTTGATCCAGGCCAGTACTGCTGCATTTACACATGCAGGCCAAATCTGATATTTTCCCACTAATTGGTCTTTTGACCAATCACAGAAGATCTCTTCATTTCAGATCTTTTTTAGAGGTGATCTAATTTGTCAAAAGATCAGGATTGTCTGCATGTGTAAACGCAGTACTGCTACTATTGATTGTACAAAGAGTCACATGGTCATGCAGCATGTTCTCTTCTGGACATAGGCCATGATGGATGAGCTATAGCCTGATGGTTGAGAGAATGCCAAGCTGTCATCAAGGCAAAGGGTGGCTACTTTGAAATATATAAAATATATTTTGATTTGTTTAACACTTATTTGGTTACTACATGATTCCTTATGTGTTATTTCATAGTTTTGATGTTTTCACTATTATTCTACAATGTAGCAAATAGTAAAAATAAAAAAAAGCCCTTGAATGAGTAGGTGTGTCCAAACGTTTGACTGTTACTGGGCTTCTTTTAGTGAAAATAATAAAACCCCTTTTATCTAGCAGATGTTCCACTGTCCTAATAGTCCCACAGATTTCCAATTGGCTTGTGGTGATTCCATTCTGCTGTTTGAAGAATACATTGACAATCATTTGCTCTTCACTGTGTGTCCTTTTTTGCAGGTTATTTGAGGACTCCGTCTATAAGCTGAACCTGGTTGGCCTGGTGGGTTTCCTGCACCAGCTGAGGAAGGCATCTCAGTCCCAGCTCTTTGAATCAGTCACTGAGACAGGAGACTATTCCTTAGCCATGCCAGGTACCAAACACAACACGCTGTCATTCCCAACAGACCCAGGTCAAAACCCTGGGTCAAATTAGCCCAGTACAATGGAACAGTCCCAAAAGTGGTAATCAAAAGTTAGACACAGGTCTGATCCACAATGTTCATGGAAAAATTCCCTTTTTACAGGAGCATTGAACCATCATGTTGCCTTTGTCTTTGTAGGAGAGGCCAAGGCCACCATGGACAGGTGTAGCGCCCTGCACCTGTTCCACCTGGGGGAAGCCATGCTGCGGATCGTGAGGAACCACACCTGGTGGAGGTAGGAACAACACACCGGTAGAAGCACAACACCTGGGTAGGAGAAACACACAGGTAGGAGCACCACACCTGGGTAGGAGAAACACACAGGTAGGAGCACCACACCTGGTGGTGGTAGGAACAACACACAGGTAGGAGCATCACACCTGGTGGCGGTAGGAACAACACACAGGTTGGAGAAACACACGAGTAGGAGCAACACACCTGGTGGAGGTAGGAGCACCACACCTGGGTAGGAGCAACACACAGGTAGGAGAACCACACCTGGTGGAGGTAGGAGCACCACACCTGGGTAGGAGAAACACACCTGGTGGAGGTAGGAGCACCACACCTGGGTAGGAGCAACACACCTGGTGGGGGTAGGAGCTCAGGGACTGCGTCTCAACTGTGTGGCCTCCTTTGCTTATGTCCTCTCCTCCACGATCACTGATCTGGCGTGGCATAACAGGTTACTCTTTCTGCAGATTAAATTAGACATATATTGTTCTGAGTTCTGTTCATCTCTCTGTCATTTCCGAGGCTGCCTGCCACAAAGAGCACCATGTATCCAAGAAGGCTGTGTCCTTCATCCATGATGTTCTGATGGAGGTTCTGACCAGCTGGGCAGAGCTTCCTCACTTCCACTTTAACAAGGCACTCTTCAGACCCTTCCAACACATCATGCAGCTGGAGCTGTGTGACGAGGATGTGCAGGATCAGGTTAGTTGTCTCCCACACACACAAGGCCTCCTTAATACCCTCTTATAATTAGTTGACCCGGTAGTTAAGGTCCTACTGTTTGTCTGTCAGGTGGTCACGTCCATAGGGGAGCTGGTAGAGATGCGTTCCGCTCAGATCCAGTCTGGCTGGAGACCTCTATTCAGAGCCCTGAGGACCGTGCATGGGACAGACATAAAAGACTACCTGATAGGAGAATACTCCATATGTCTGACAGGCAGCCTAGTCATAGAGTTTATTACATATCAATGTTTCTGTGTATGATTGTATTCCCTAATGTACTGCACTGGTAACATATTTCTGTTGTCACATACTGTTTCTCTGGGTTGTCTGTGGAGTTATGTTGGAGCCTCGTCTCCTCTCTCTAAGGAGGTTCCTGTCCCTTTATCGAGGTTGTTTTCTGCATTGTCTCTAATGCAGGGAAGTCTCAGGCACCTGTGTTTGATGTCTTTGAAGCGTTTATCAACACAGACAACATTCAGGTGTTCGCCAACGCAGCAACTGACTACATCATGTGCTTTATCAACTTTGTCAAAGGTTTAGGTAAGTCAGGTAAATGAGATGGTTACATTATTTTCTCTGTGGGTGTGTAATACTATTGTCATGATCATCACATTTCTAGATGGAGACATTGAATGTTCATGTTATTTGGTAAGATATAATGGAAAAACAATTCAACCAGTTTTTGTTCAGTGGGACGGCCCCAGATCCTGGTTGTTCCTCTGTTCATATCCTTCATATCTCTGTGCTCCTATGGATATTGGCTATGAGCATCTGATCAACCTGATGCCGAAGGACCTCTTCAAGCTGCTGGTGGCCTGTGTGGCTGAATCTGCTGAGACATATATATATATATATATATATATATATTATATCATTATATATATATCATTATTTATATATATTTATATATATATATTATTATATATATATATTTATATATTTATTATTATATATATATATTTTTTTTTCCTTTTCTCCCCATGTCAGATTATATTTTCCATTTTTTTATTCTAATGGAATGGAGTAGAACAGCAAACACACACACGGCCACTGCGCCTGCTACTCCTCTCCATTTCCATATGAAATAGCCATTGGGTGCTGTTCAGGAGAGGGAGTTGAATGGAACAGCACTTCCCCTTAGTGACGGTTCCCTCTGCTCTATACAATATATATATCTGTTTATTTTATGTGATAAAAGGCTCATACAATCCAAATATTTTTTTTATGTTTTCTTTCACAGTGATAGCCCTCTTGTGTTATCCATAAAAATTATCTCCAGCATCCTATCTGTCTGTGTGGCTATTCTAGTACATGTGAAAGATGATACTACAACAATAAAAAACAGAAAACGTATGCTCCTTCTTTCTCTTTTCTTCCACCAGATCTACTGTGTTATTCTCCTACATTCAATTAACATTTCCACAAACTTCAGAATGTTTCCATTCAAATGATACCAAGAATATGCATATCCTTGCCTCTGGGGCTGAGCTACAGGCAGTTAGATTTGGGTATGTCTTCAGGCGGAAATTGAGAACAAAGGGATGCAGCCATAACAGGTTTTAAATTCATGTCAGTTCTTAAACATTTGCAGAGTCTTCTGAAGGAAAATGTTGTTTTTTTCTGCCCTGGGATAATCGATGTTCTAATGGACACTTACATGGCCATTTTCCCCCTATGGAGTGGAATACTGCTGGGTGACCTTACAAGATATTGTAATGTGACCAACATTGCAATCAGTGAAATCACAGGACACCAACTGCTATGTGGAACAGTGGTTCTGGATAATGAAGCATTCCATTTTGCAAAAGAAGAAATTCCTCCATCCAGCTGAATTCATTTTGAAAATGCATGCCACCCTCCAAGGAAGGTATAGGGAGCACATAATAAAATATGATCTGCCAGAATCACCGTTCACTAAATCCCCCTACCACAACAAGCCGTTGGACCAGGAAGAGGAGCAGTGGGCCAAGAGACAAAGATAATACTCACCTCAAGTGCAGGTCAAAGTATTTCCAGCCTCCCAGACAATTACCTGAGACAAAGAAGGGTAAAAAGAAACCAGCAGGGAAGGCACACCACAAGAATATATGAAAGCAGGGATGAGGCAACATCACTCCAAGACAACGAGGCTGCAGGCCAGGTATGTTTTTTTTTATGTTAAAGGATTGTGATAGTTTGTTTTCAGTTCATGTTTAAGCAGACAATAACTCTTCTAAATGTGTTTTATTTGCATATTGCAGGTCACAGCTCTGTGGCGAAACAATTGTGAGGTGGTGGATGCTGTTGTGAGGTCCTCTTTCCTTCTCCCTCATTCAGAGTTTAAACCTCTGCAGCCCCACAAATGGCTTGTGGGTGAGGTAATAAATACCAGTCATAACATGACAATAACAACAATGCTGTCATTGATTTCTTGAATGTGAACCAGAACCACTGGAAGTTCATTGTGAGTCAAATCCTTTTTCCAAAATTGATTTAGGTACATTTTTGTGAAGAGGTATGAGGGTTGTGATATGGGTGATTTAATAGTAAAATCATTTAAGGGATCAATACGTTTCTTCCCCAGTATCTGCATGAACCAACAGGCCAAGTGTTTTTGGTTGACCCTGCTGGACAAAAAGAGGAGGAGGAATTGGAACACGCTGCATTCAAATTCAGGTCTTAGTTATCCCATTGTACTGGATCTAATACATATGAGCATTTTACATAAGTGTTATAATTTTTTATGACATAGTGTGAAAAACTCTTGGCTGCTGGCTCTGTCACTTTCAGACATGCGCAAAGCAGACTGAAAGGGGAAAGGTAGCTATTGACTTGGTTATGCAATATGGGTGTATATCGACTGCAGACTTCTTAGGTATGTAATTGACATGACCAAGGAGCTATTGAAATTAAACTATCAAATGTACATTACACCAGATGATTTCACAGTACACAAGAGTGTGCAATATAGAAGGCTAGTCCATGGACATTCTAGTTTGAGTCCAGTAGGTCACATGACCAAGAGCTATTGAAGATTTACATTTGGAAAAATTCATGTAAAACCATGTGAGATGAAAATGGACAAACTAAAGGTTGTGCAATATGTAGGCCCACTGAGTGGACATTCTGAACCTTGTTTGAAGTCAGTAGGTTACATGACCAAGGAGCTATTGAAATGTTAAAGTTTTAAAAATTAATGTAAAATCGAGTGAGATGAAAATGGACAAACTAAGGTGTGTGCAATATATAAGGGTAGTCAGTGTACATTCTGAACCTTGTTTTAAGTCAGTAGGTCACATGACCAAGGACTTATTGAAATGTTAAAGTTTGAAAAATTCATGTAGAAATGTGTGATATGAAAATGAACAAACTAAAGGGTGTACAATGTGTAGGCCCACTGAGTGGACATTCTGAAACTTGTTTGAAGTCAGTAGGTCATACAGCCAAAGAGCTTTTGAAATTCAAAAAAGTAAATACATAATTTAAAATAGTGTGAGATGTAAATCGACTAAATGTTTTTGGTCCCTAACTGCTGTTGGAGGACGTAAGGAAACCTACAGGCGAATATCCAACCTGAAACTGTCTTTACCTCGGTTTCCCCATGACAGTCAGAATCTGTGCTGGCTGTTTTTGTTTCCCGCCGAAAGGCAGATCATGATTTGGCCAGATTACAAAACAGACGCAGCCGGAGACAGTCCAACATCCTGACCCTGGCTGTTAGCCCAGTTAAACCCTTAATTTGGGGGTTAACATTTCCATACATCAGCAGTAGTTCGGGGCTCTTCCAATGCTCCATCCATCCTACGCTTCAAACACGAGTCTTGTTAGCTACAGTAGCTAGCTGGATAGCTAGCTCGCTTTAAAACTAACGTTAGGTCAATTAAATACCGGTCGTTCGGAATACGTTAGCTGCGAGTTGCTGTATTTTGGTTAGTGGTCTTACATTTAAACAATGTAAATGGAACATTAACTTACCATATCATAAACGTTCAAAATGATCATTTCGTTTGCCATCAGGTATTTCTTCGGGTCCTGATGCACTTTCGCCAGTTTTCTTTTTCGATCCACACACTAACTAGTTACTTTTACTTATTTGTTGCGCTGGTTTTACCTAGTTAGCTAACTACTAGGTTAATAGTACAAACAGGTAAATTTTACCTTCAGTTCAGCAAGTAGTTCACAAGAGTCCCGCATCCGAAAGCTTTGTGCAATTTTCTCCATAAGCAAACAGCTGTGCAAGGCAGTCGGCTGGCCGGCAATATAGCTACAGTACTGACTGGGGACAGTTTGCGATGATATAGAGTTGTTAGTGAGCGTGCATCTTTTCTGCGTGAAATTGCCATTCAAACATCAAAATGAAATCTCTTCTAATAACTATTTTCGAAGTTGAATATTATTTCCCCACAAAAATATCCAACTGAAAATGTACACAATTCTCAGATAACGATCCATCGAGTCGTTTAATCAACCTGGAAATCGCTGATTTCACAGCTATCCATTAATCAACCTAACATTTATAATACATTATATGAAGACTGAGAAACGTCATCAAATAGCTATTGCTTTAAATAATCCATCTAATCTAGCAAAATAGTAATGAATGACAACTGAAGGTTAGACATAACTACCCAGCTTTGGTTTATTATACAATTTTTGAAAAAGCACCAAGAAATCAAGACAAAAAGTTCAAAGTTAAACATTACTTTTGGGATTGGTTCTTAAACATCTTATTTCAATTCCATTAACTGCAGAGACATGTTGGAGACCATAACAATCTATAAAATACATGACTCAAAAATGCATAACTGATAAACATAAAATAATAATAAATAATAAATAAAACCACTTTTAGTGAAAGTATTTGAATTACCTATTCATATTTATGCCTTTTGGTTGCCAGCAGATTCCTGAAAATAGTCACATATCGACAGTAACTGTAGCCCAGTATACAGAGTGAGAAAAGGGTAAAAACAATGGCCACATATGTAGTTAGATGCTGATACTTCCTGTAATGAAAAAAGAATGCAAAGATAGTTGGTGCGCAATTGACCTAGAACATTTAAGCAATGCTGAAAAGCAATATGTCATGTTATTTATCATAGCCATTTTCTCTGCCCCATAACTTACGGAATTGTAATGCCATAGGTCTGGACTGCAAACACAGCATGAAGGTCACAGAAGCTGAGAAGAGAAAATAGATGAAGCTGGTTGAAGGCAGTGTTCCATTTTATTTTAATCTTTGGTATAGAAAAATAAATTTTAACAGGACCTGATGAAAAGCACCGACAGACATGAGGATAAAATGTGTTTGACAGCTGCCACCTTGTGGCCGCCACCTGTTACTACAATACATTATCAGCAGAGACCAATTACTTTCTAGGCATGGACACATGTAAGTCACACAAACAAGTCCACTCAACAATGTCCCCTAAATACATTTCTGAGGTGTATACTACAAAGCAGGATCAATGACTTAGCCAGCTTACTTGCCAAAACATTCTGATATAAAGTTAATTTGAAAGATACGCTTGAAATGTGATTAATCTAATTGATTCAACAACCAAAAACATATCTAAGATTCCAACACCATCATTAAGTTTGGCGACAACACGACGGTGGTAAGCCTGATCACCAATGATGATGGGGCAGCCTATAGGGAGGATGTCAGAGACCTGGCACCACCTGCCAGGACAACCTCTCCCTCAACGTGGGCAAGACAAAGAAATGATTGTGGACTACAGAAAACTGAGGGCCAAACACGCCCCCATTTACATTGACGGGGCTGTAGTGGAGCGGGTCGAGAGCTTCACGTTCCTCAGTGTCCACATCACTAAGGATCTATCATGGTACAAACTCACCAACAGTTGTTAAGATGGCACGTCAACATCTCTTCCCTCTCAGGAGGCTGAAAAGATTTGTCATGGGCCTTGAGATCCTCAAACAGTTTTGTAGCTGCACCATTGAGAGCATCTTGACTGGCTACATCAATGCTTGGTATGGCAACTGCTCGGCATCCAAACGCAAGGCGCTACAGAGGGTACTGCGTATGCCCCAGTACCTCCCTAGGGTCAAACTCCCTGCCATGCAGGACCTCTATACCAGGCGGTGTAAGAGGAAGGTCCTAAAAATAGACTGATCTCTCTGCTACCACATGGCAAGCGGTACAGATGCGCCAAATCTGGGACCAAAACGCACCTGAGCAGCTTCTACCCCCAATCTGTGAGACCGCTGAACAGTTAATCAAATAGCTACCCAGACAAATTTACACTGACCCCCTTTATTATTTATCTTAATTATTTTGCACTGTCTTGATGCAGTCACTCGACTCTACCCACACACTCACATACCACACTGACACTCCCAACACACACATGCTTATTGACGCCACACTCACATAAGACACTTTCACACACGCTGCTGCTACTCAGTTTATTCTACATTGAACTAAAATAAACACAACATGTAAAGTGTTGTTTCACGAGCTGAAATAAAAGATCCCAGAAATGTTCCATACTCACAAAAAGCTTACTTCTCTCAAACAAAGTTGTTTACATCCGTTAGTGAGAATTTCTACTTTGCCAAGATAATCCATCCACCTGACAGGTGGAGCATATCAAGAAGCTGATTAAACATGATCATTACACAGGTGCACCTTGTGCTGGGGACAATATAAGGCCACTCTAAAATGTACAGTTTTGTCACACAACACAATGCCACAGTTGTCAAGTTGAGGGAATGTGCAATTGGCATGCTGACTTCAGCAATGTCCACCAGAGCTGTTGCCAGAATTGAATGTTCATTTCTCTACCATAAGCTGAACATGTCCCAGTTCTTCCATGGCCTGCATACTAGCCAAACATGTCACCCATTGAGCACGTTTGGGATGCTCTGGATCGTTGTGTATGACACCGTGTTCCATTTCCCGCCAATATCCAGCAACTTCGCACAGACATTGATGAGGAGTGGGACAACATTCCAAAGGCCACAAATCAACAGCCTGAACAACTCTAGATGGAGATGTGTTCACACCAGATACTGAGGTTTTCTGATCCACGTCCCTAATTTTTTTAAAGGTCTCTGTGACCAACAGATGCATATCTATTCCCAGTCATGTGAAATCCATCGTTTCGGGCATAATGAATTTATTTAAATTGACTGATTTCCTTGAACTGTAACTCAGTAAAATCTTTGAAATTGCGGGATGTTGCGTTTATATTTTTGTCAGTGTATATTCTGATGGCCTAGTCACTTTTACCCCTACACACACGTGTACATACTGTATTACCTCAATTACCCTGCACATTGACTCAGTCCTGGTACTCCTTGTATATAGCCTTGTTATGGAGTAACTATTTCCTTCTTTATTAAGCAAATATTTGTCTTACTTTTTAACTCTGCATTGTTGGGAATGGGCTCTTAAGTAAGAATTATACTGTGAAGTGTACACCGGTTGTATTTGGAGCATGTGACCAATAAAATTAGATTTGTGTGCGTTTGTTTTGGTTCAAAGGGGATGGAGTAAGTTATTTGTTCTGCAACCACTGGGGGGGTCCCAATAAAACCACAGGACAGTGGCAGGGTTGGAATGCATTCCACAAATTAAATTCTCTCTCCTTGTAAATTCAATTTAATTAAATTCAAATTCCAGGTCAGTCTTTGAATTCAGAGATCATTAAATTCCTCTCAATTCCAATGTCAGGTAAATTCCCACAACTCTATTCCCAATTCAACATTATCCCCCAACAATTGCACAAATTATAATTCAATTCCCCTCAGGGTTTCAGGCTGATCATGCCACCGTTCAGCCTAGCTATACTGGAAGTATATACCGGTAAATGCAATTTGAAATTCTTCTTATTATTTTTTAAATCCTGCAGTCAACTTTTAAAACTAAGTCCATTAATTCCATTGACTGGGAAATGTACAAATATCAAATTCCAATTCAATAGATTAAATGTTTTTATAATACTAATTCAAACAGTCCAAACAGTCTAATTCCAATTCAATAGATTAAATGTTTTTATAATACTAATTCAAACAGTCCAAACAGTCTAATTCCAATTCCATAACTTGAAGGTTGTTGACATTTCGAATGTAATTCAACATAAATTCTCCACTTGATGAGTGAATTCAAGAATTTAATTGGAATTTCAAATGAAATTGGAATTGACCCCAACCCTGGACAGTGGTCATTCACCTGTAATTGGGGTCCAGTATCTTGACATTAAACACATAGGTAGCACTGTCCACCTGGGAAAATGTCAGAAAGTTTTTGGAGCTTCTGTTCATTATTTCATAAGGCTGGTCCAGGTTCCCCAACTTGCCAGGGCTGACCTTAAAACAAGTCCTGTAGCTCTGGAACGGGGATAAGAAGAATATACGTTTATAGAACAACGTTTCTGGCATTGTGGCATTCTGGGATTCAGGTAGAAATGTATACAGATCATGAGAACCACAGTATATAAAGAGTACAGCTCTGTACCTCCGGACCCCAGGCCTCCTCCAGGCTTTTCCCCCCAGTCAGCATGGAGATCCAGGTCTGAGATTCACGGAGACAGGCAACCTGAAGGAGCCCCAGTGAGCATACCGGTAAGGAAAAGTCAAACCCGCCCCAAACACACTCCAAGTTCACTTATTTGATAGAGGAGTATAAACTGTACCTGGCGCATGGTTGCATTAAAAGAATAGTCCTTCCGACCAAATCTGTCCCATACTATGAAGTTGGCGTCGACGTTTCTAACATAGTTGTCTCCATCGTACCTGAATACATAAAAAAAATGTAATCACGCATAGAAATATGTGAACCAATAAGAATTTCTGATAGTTTTAGTCATTCCTGTTAATGTATCATTTTCTTTTTTTGACTTACAGGTCAATGCTTGGGAGAAATGGATTTTTATAGTGCGTTTTGAGTAGACATCCAAATTTCTCCCAGTCGTAATGCACAACCTATAACAATAATAAATATATAATCAATGATGAAGGCAATTTAACTTTTATAAAAAATGACATACCTTACTGTAAACATCACATTTAACTACAACACTAAAATGTCAATTTTAATACTCAAACTATTTCCATTTCTAGCCTCAGGTGCAATATTAGCTATAGTAGTTACAGTACATATCTATACTAGCAAACAGGAACATTTAGTACGGTGTATTTCTGACAACCGCAAACTAAATTACTTACTATATCGTCTTGTTGTGGATCTCTGAGTACAGACCTAAGATGAAAGAGAATGTTTTAATGCAGAGAACTGATACTAATAGAAGACAATACAGTCCCTCAACATCCTTGATTACCCTAAAATGGTGTAGTTGGTGAGGCTGTACATCTCGCATGGCATTCCCCAAGGCCTGGAAATAACAAGAAGGCATCACTACAATGTGGTCCTTTGTAGCTCAGTGGGTAGAGCATGGTGCTTGTGACGCCAGGATAGTGCCTTTGATTCCCGGGATCACCAATATGTAAAATGCATGCATGACTGTAAGTCACTTTGGGTAAAAGCATGAACGTTTATCAGGTAAAGAATAGATCAGTCACACTAACTCTGTCTAGAGAATATAAATCTTACAGAATAGTTTAATCTTACCTAGCAACACGGATATGTCTATTTGGTGGGCAGCCAACATTAAAATGAGATATCTGTCAACAATATGAGAGTTGGTAAATAACAATGTGCTACAGTAAAATATAGATGCAGTAATTGTTGAATATGTTTGAAAAATTGTTACCCGACTCATTGGCAAATTACAAGTGTTCCCAATCTGGTTGGGTACTAGTTCCAGGGTAACAATGCCACTTGTTTTTTTTCTGTGAGGTAAATTAACAGTTTATGTGAATATATATTCCCAAAACTGATAAATTAAGCCTTTGAATGAACATCAATCACAAATTGACAAACAAAAAGGACTGACGTCAAATGTGTGTAACTCGTTGCATCACTGTAATCCACTTTCTGGCTGATTATAAATGTCTGAAAAATCAAATAAAAGCATCAAATAAGTCTTCAGAAATGTAGATACGGTAACTCGTCATGTATCTATTTCACTGAGCATTAGCAAAGTTCAGCAGAACAAAACATGCTACAAATCTGTCGAAAGGAAATCTGTAAAGAGCAGCACTGTATATGACATAATCAATACAGTGACAGCCTCACCGTGTTCACTGTGTCCACACTGTTCACACCCTCAAAGTGAGACTTCTGCTCAATATAAAGCAGGTCCGCATTGTTGCTGAGGAACTTCACGTGCACACCTTTTCCCTCTGGGTAGACTATCTGAGCCCACAGAACCATCTGGTCTCCCTTATCCATGTTATAGGAAATGGTGTTCATACTGTGCTCAAAGGAGATGAAGGGACAGTCATGGTAGCTGCCCTTCATGGCGCTCTTAGTCTCCATCATCATGGGGTACTTCTGGACGTGCAGCCCCTCAGGTGTCAGGGTGAGCATGTTGATCTGCTCTTTCTGGTTAAGGTAGAGGACCATGCGACTGTCCGGCTCCATCCACTTGTGCAAGCGCACCACCTCGTGCATGCCCACTTTACAGTAGAACAGGATATTGTTCTCCATCTTCACCAGCATATTCCAGGAGTGATCTGAGGCAGAAAATAAAAGAAGATGCACACCAATAAAATGTACAACTACACACACACAAAAAAAAGTGCTATCTGGAACTTTTGGTTCCAAGTAGAACTGTTTTTTGGGTTCCATGTAGAAGCCTTTCCAAACTAATGAAATCTTCTACTTCTCTGCTATTCAAATCTGAAATAATATCAGAATTATTTGGTACCGATAAAACGTTACAGCTGTTTAAGTAACCTCATCAACAAAATGTACTCACATTTTTATAAATAACTGAAATTTTGACCACTTTCCCAATAGGTTTGACAAAAAGTGAGAGGGGATGAAATCTTCATCTACTTCTCTGCTATTCCAATCTGTCAGCGGAACAAAAATATCTGCAACGTATCTCACGATACAGTTGTTTTAGTAACTGGAGTTTTTCCTAGCCACTTTATAAATAAATCTGATTAACACATTTTCCAACTTTTTCCCAAACTGCCACCGTTTTGACCACTTCCAACAATTCAGAAAAAATGTAGAGGGTATGAAATCTTCCTCTACTTCTTTGCTATTGACATCTGGCGTATGAAAAAAAAAAAATCTTATACCAATAAAAAATTGCAGGTGTTTGTAGTTTAGTGATGAAAAATAAGCTAGATAGCGTCAGTTAACAGCTCTGTTATGTCTCATCATTGAGTACGTTTACATGCAGTAATAATTTGATATTAAACTGATTACAACAGTAGGCAGATTATGCAATAGTCATGTAAACACTTTACTCTGCTTATCTTTATGGGCGTAAGGTCAAAATCGAAGTAAGCATGCGCCGATTAAAACAACTGGTTTTCTGAGCAATCTTTTGAATTATTAGGACATGTAACACCTTAAATCGGCATTCCAGCTGTGTATTTGATCTGCCAATGTGCTAGCACAAGCCCAGCGAGCCTCCCTCTTTAGCGTGAGTAAGTTCAGAACAACTGAATGTTTGGGGTCACTTAGAAATGTCCTTGTTTTTGAAAGAAAAGCACATTTGTCCATTAAAATAACATCAAATTTAACATAAATAGTGTAGACAATGTTAATGTTGTAAATGACTATTGTAGCTGGAAACGGCTGATTTTTTTAATGAAATGTCTGCATAGGCGTACAGAGGCCCATTATCAGCAATCATCACTCCTGTGTTCCAATGGCATGTTGTGTTAGTGGCATTAGGTAGCCTGATTTCAGATGTGTCCATGTAAACACGATTATTAGGGAAATCATTCTTCTTATAAATCTGACTATCCACAATAATCTCATTATTGTGTACATGTAACCGTACTCATTGAGCAGCTCAAACAGAACTCTTGCTATGGATACTCACACAAAGGTAGATAAAAAGGTTACAGCTGTTTGTCAAGAGTTTAGTGTCGAAAAGCAGGTACTGTAGCTAACATCAGCTAAGAACACTCTCGTATCGCATCATTGAGCAGCACAAATCGAGCCATTGCAATGGATACCAATGCATTCAATTGCAATGCAATTCAATAGACTAGAATGTTACAAAAAAAAAAAAATTGAGACCCATCTCCTCTTTCACCACTTAAGCTATTAACTCCAAATCAACGGTGAGATGTTTAGACGGATCCTACTTAGATTGCTTGTTGTCAAAATACTTTTGATACTACAGTATATATAATTTTTTAACTATAACCATTAAATGTGCATAAATTAAGATGGCTTTGAATGAGAACCATTGGAATACAGAGGTAGCAATTCAAAATGGTCCTGCACATTGGCCAATTAAGCTACAAGACCAACTTTAAAACATTCAGGCTATCAAATTCTTTAAGACATTTATAAACTATAACTAAATAAATGTGCATACATTTGTAAACAAGAAGTCAACAGTAATTCTTGAACCGTTCAAGCTAGGGACACCAAGCCAACTTTCACAGGTTCAGGTTATCCTAACTTCAAAATCTTTACAACTTTTATCAACTGTAACTATATACAGTGCATTTGGAAAGTATTCAAACCCCTTGACCTTTTCATTTTTTTGTTCCGTTATGGCTGTATTATAACATTTATTAAATTCATGTTGTTTTCCTCATCAATCTACCCCATAATGACAATGCGAGACCACACCGCGGCCTCCATCAATCTTAAATGGAAGAAGTTTGGAACCACAAAGACTCTTCCTACAGCTTGAGCAAACTGAGCAATCAGGGGAGAAGGGTCTTGGTCAGGGAAGTGACTAAGAACCCGATTGTCATTCTGACAGCTTCAGAGTTCTTCTGTGGAGATGGGAGAACCTTCCAGAAGGACAACCATCTCTGCAGCACTCCACCAATCAAGCCTTTATGGTAGAGTGGGCAGTCGGGAAACCACTCCTCAGAAAAAAAGGCACACGACAGCCCACTTGATGTTTGCCAAAAGGCACCTAAAGGACTGACGAAACCAAGATTGAACTCTTTGGCCTGATTGCTATGCTTCACGTCTGGAAAAAACTTGGCACCATCCCTACAGTGAAACATGGTGGTGGCAGCATGTACAGAGAGATCCTTGATGAAAACCTGCCTCAGAGCGCTCAGGACTTCAGATTGGGGCGACGGTTCACCTTCCAACAGGACAACAACCCTAAGCACACAGCCAAGACAATGCAGGATTGGCTTTGGGACATGTCTCTGAATGTCCTTGAGTGACCCAGCCAGAGCCTGGACTTGAACACGATAGAACATCTCTGGAGAAAACTGAAAGTATCTGTGCAAACTCTCCAAATACAGGTGTGCCAAGCTTGTAGCGTCATACCCAAGAAGACTCAAGGCTGTAATCGCTGGCAAAGGTGCTTCAACAAAGAACTGAGTAAATGGTCTGAATACTTATGTTAATGTGATATTTCAGTTATTATTTTTATTTGCTGTTTTTGCTTTGTCATTATGGGATATTGTGTGTAGACCGATGAGGGAAAAACGATTTAATCCATTTTAGAATAACGCTGTAATGTAACAAAATGTGGAAAAAGTCAAGGGGTCTGAATACTTTCCGAATGCACTGTACATTTGCATTAAATAACACCAACATTAGGTAGCCTGGTGGTTAGAGCTTTGGGCTCCCTGAGCTGACAAGGTAAAGAAATCTGTTGTCCCTGAGCAAGGCAGTTAACCCGCTGTTCCTCGGGCGCGGGGACATGTATGTCGATTTAAGGCAGCCCCCAGCACCTCTCTGATTCAGAAGGGTTGTGTTAAATGCGGAAGAGACATTTTAGTTGAAGGCATTCAATTGTATAACTGACTAGGTATCCCCTTTCCCTAACTCTTGAACCATTCAAGCAAGAGACACCAAACCAACTTACATATGTTCAGGCTATCCTAACTTTTCATCTACCTACTTTTTCCAACTATATCTAGTCCCCACCTTTACTACTGCAGACACTACCACTACTATAACGTTTTTCAAAACTTAACATAGTTTAAAACGGCTTTGCTTTAATTAAATAGTCAAGTAAAACTTCTACCATTACTACAAAACTATTTTTAAATAAGTAACGCAAGTTCCAGCAATTGTACTACCATATGTACAATTACCATATAGTTATTATTATCATTCTGCACGCTACTCATCTTATGTCACGTTCACATTCCGTACACTTCTCATGTTTTGTTTATCTGCATTCTTCATTATTAAACTCACCTTCTGCACCTGCTTCCTGACTCACGGCCTATATGTGACATCTTACACAGTTTAAGCTAAAAACACTGTTCAAACTTCAAAACTTGTCAAATGGTCTGGAATAGTGCCTTCATTTAATGTTTTGATGTCTTTTTTTATATTTTACCATCTTCATTCACTGTAAAGGGATTTTTTCAACAGTCTAAAGCTCCCCACTGTGACATCATGACTTCCAACATTCACTGTAAACAATGTGACTTTTTACAAAAATCAGCTACTTTGACCACTTTCCAAACAAGCTAGACAAAAACTTAGAGCGTATGACATCTTGGTCTACTTCTCTGCTATTCAAATTTGGAATCGGGAACAGAATTATCTTCTACATGACAAAAGATATAAAAACAATTGTAACCGCATCAACAACTTTTCCTCACAACTTTTAACTAAACTACTTGGTCTACTTCTCTGCTAATCAAATCTGGAATCGGAACAGAAATATATTGTACAGAGCTAACGATACAACTGTTTTAGTGACCGCATCAACAACTTTGTCTAATTGTTTTCAAACAACTGCCGTTTTGATCACTTTCTCAACTAGTTAGACAAAAAGTTAGAGGGTACGACATCTTTGTCTAATTCTGTGCTATTCAAATCTGGAAATATGAGCAGAAATATCTACTACCAATCAAGAGGTACTGCTGTTTTAGTAACCACATCAACTATTTTAGTGTTAAATAGTAGTGGGGACTCGACTCCAAAAAAAATCCCAGAGTCGGGGCGCAGAGGTGGTTTGGAACGTTGCCAGAAGGAACAGGCGGATCGCCACCGCAGATAGCCTCCCATGTTCCATCATGGTGATCGCGTCTGGCTCTCCACCAGGAACCTCCGCCTGCCCTGGAGTCGTTCACTACTGTTGAATTAACTACCATGGAACTTTCCAGAACTTTCAAGTGATAACAATGGGGGAGCATATTCTAAGCATGACACAATGAGTAAACAGTGACTTTTGACTCAAATCAGCGACCTTCACTTTTCCTGACAACACACCGTAGACTTAAAATTAGAGGGTATGACACCTTGGTCTACTTCTCTGATGTTCAAATCTGAAATGGAAACAGCCATAACTACTACCAATAACTACTATATAAGCCCTTGACGAAAATGTAACCTCCTGTTCTGGGTACATTAGGATGACGATCCGATGTCAGAAGGATTCAGATAATTTGCAGTGCTAGCTGTGCCACCAGAGACTCCGGGTTCGCGCCCAGGCTCTGTCGCAGCCGGCCGCGACCGGGAGGTCCATGGGGCGACGCACAATTGGCCTAGCGTCGTCCGGGTTAGGGAGGGTTTGGCCGGTAGGGATATCCTTGTCTCATCGCGCACCAGCGACTCCTGTGGCGGGCCGCGGTGCACGCTAACCAGGTCGCCAGGTGCACGGTGTTTCCTCCGACACATTGGTGCGGCCGGCTTCCGGGTTGGATGCGCGCTGTGTTAAGAAGCAGTGTGGCTTGGTTGGGTTGTGTTTCGGAGGACACATTTCGACCTTCGTCTCTCCCGAGCCTGTACGGGAGTTGTAGCGATGAGACAAGATAGTAACTACTAACAATTGTATACCACGAAATTGGGGAGAAAAGGGGGTAAAATTAAAATAAAAAAATAAGAGAATAAAAAAAGAAGGATTCAGATAATAACTACAGAACGAAGCCAACTTCAGCGTGAGCTTTGGTTGTGAATGGTATGAACTTTGAACTCTTATTCGCTACAGAAGTGATACATCCTAACCGTTGAGTTAGCAGCGGTCGCTGTAAACGTGGGCTAGGAGAGGACAGACAGAGTATCCCGTCTACCACACAACGACGACACTACAACGTATCCAATTCACCACCGGGGACACTCTTCAAAGGACAAAGGACTCTGTTGGGCAACACGGCCTTCCATATACGACCAACCTACCGAAGCGTAGCTCAGAGTAAATATTCATTGCATTTTCCTTTTCCAAATGGGCAGTAATTTAGAATGCATAAGATTCTGTATTTACGATAGAGTAGCTGCCTACGGCCCGATAGAGACATCGCTTCTCCCTTTGTTCTTCAGTCTTCCCGCTCTTTCACTCAAACCCAACCCCCGTTCTTTGTGTAAGCAGCTGTCACATCTGTTCCGTCCTCTAGGGACGTTTTCCTTTCTGACAATTTGTAATCAATGTATGATTCATTCTGTGTATATGTAATTCTGTGTGATTAGTTAGGTATTTAGTAAATAAATAATTAAACCCAATTTTGTATTGCTGATTCAACTTGTTAGCCAGGGTTCATGAAGATAACCAAGAATTTACAACTTTCAGATGAGACTGAAATAAGGTGACGATTAATATTGACTGCTATTGATGTAAAATATTACTAGGTCTTTAAGAGATGATTCGGGAGATAACAGCTCTATAAATATAATTTTGTGGTGCCCCGACTTTCTAGTTAATTACATTTACATGATTAGCTCAATCAGGTAATATTAATTACAGAGAAAGGATTTTATAGAATAGCATGTCATATCACTTAATCCGGCATAGCCAAAGACACGACACATCCATATTCCTTTATCACACCAATCAGTCCAACTTAACCTCCTTTCATCCCTCCATTCACCAGTTCTTCCACTACCACAAAAATACTAATACTAAAGCAATTTTTCTTCATGGAAAATTACCATCTATACTGAATAAAAATATAAACGCAACATGTTAAGTGTTGGTCCCATGTTTCATGAGCTGAAATAAAGATCCCAGAAATGTTCCATAAGCACAAAAAGCTTATTTCTCAAATATTTTCCGTACAAAAATCCCTGTTAGTGAGCATTTCTCCTTTGCCATGATAATCCTTCCACCTGACAGGTGTGGCATATCAAGAAGCTGATTAAACAGCATGATCATTACACAGGTGCACCTTGTGCTGGAGACAATATAAGGTCACTCTAAAATGTGCAGTTTTGTCACACAACACAATGCACACACGCACGTTTTGAGTCAGGGTGCAATTGGAATCCTCTGCAGGAATGTCCACCAGAGCTGTTGCCAGAGAATTAAATGTTAATTTCTATAAGCCGCCTCCAGCCTCATGTCATGTCAAACTCTTTGCGTTCTGACGGAGGTCAAACATTGTTAATGGGGCTGTCCGCAACAATGCGTTGGAGATGGCGCACTAGGCTGCAGTGCGTTCTGTGTTCCGCATGCGTTCAATATTTTTAACTGGAGCGTTGCTTTACCATGCAGTGGTACAAACAGAAGTTCATAAACAGTCAAGCCAGTTAGCTAGCTATCTAATTACAAAGCTAACCCCTTTGCTAGACAGCTTAGCTAAGAAATTGCCAGCACCTAGCTTCCACTTTCCAGCTAATTATTTCACATTCAACTGACCAAGGAATCCAATAATATTGGCAATGTGTCTCCATTCAGCATTTTTAGCATGGAGGTCCCAGTAGCAATCAGCGCTTTGGTCGAACAGGGCAGGGAACCCAGACAGCGAAAATGACCTTCTCCATGCTGCAAACCTTTCTGCAGCCTCGCGAAGCAAATGTGTCAAGTTCCAGTTCCCGCAAATATCCAGCAACTTCGCACAGCCATTGAAGAGGAGTGGGACAACATTCCACAGGTCACAATCAACAGCCTGATCAACTCTATGCGAAGATGTGTTGCGCTGCATGAGGCAAATGGTGGTCATACCAAATACTGACTGGTTTTCTGATCCACCCCCCCTACCTTTTGTTAAAACATCTGTGACCAACAGATGCATATCTGTACACCCAGGCATGAGAAATCCATAGATTAGGGCCTGATTAATTCATTTTAATTGACTGATTTCCTTATATGAACAAACTCAGTCAAATCTTTGAAATTGTTGCATGTTGCGTTTATATTTTTGTTTAGTGTGGTTTAAATAAATAAAAAATGAAATTATACAACTTAGTCCAATAGAATCACAGCAGGTCTTTGAATTGACCAAAAAGATTCAGGAGATCTTACCCAAGGTCACTTGGTGAATCTTACTGCCAAAGGCTGCAGCACTGAGATGTGATGCATTGAAGGGTCTGATCTCACCCCACTCGTTGTCATTGTGAAAGCTATAGAGGATGGTCTCTTTGTTCCACAGCAGCAGGGATGCATCGGCTGATTCCAGGAAGCGCATTTCAAATGGACCTTTAGGTATGTCCTTCAGCTTAAACTTGGTCATGAATGTGCTGGTTATCCAACTAGGGACCAGTTCATTGTAACTGGTGAGGAAGTTGCGTGAGATAGCGCCTGGGACAGAGTACATCACCAGAGTGGCCAGGGAGGCCGGGTGGGAACCGAATGATGCTGTTAAATAGGTGACTCTTGGAGGAACCTTCAACACAATTTTTAGGAAATTCTCCCTACCCGGGTTTTTTAATTTCTTTGGACCCACAAGCAACAAATTGTCTTTCCACACAATTAAAGAGCTCAGTTCCACATCCTGAAAACGCAGAAGAAAATGCATTGAGAAACAATATATGACTTTGTCTTATTTGGACTAAACCTACGTTATTTACAAGTGAATAAATGTGGAGATGGAAGGACTACACCTTTGATTTTCATATTTAATTCTATTTTCACATTTAACCACATTGAATCCCTTTGGGAGGAGCTGATGCTTACCTGAACAGGGTAGTTACTAGCGCAGCACGTTCTTTGATAGAGGCCCATCACTCCACTCGTGGGAAGTTGAGGATGTTCTGTCAGCACACGATCCTGGTTGTCCCTCCAGTAGAGGGCGCCATCTATTCTAAATATGATGCCGTCCTCAAGAAGAGCAGCTTGGTCCACAGTGAAATATCCCTCGGGAGGGACAGGCAAAGTTCCTGGGTCCACCTTCAGCTCCTCAGAGGTGAGGAAAGCATTCTTGGTTATGAGGGCGCCTGTGTCGGAGAGGAGCAGGCCGCGGTAGAGCTCACAGGTGCCCCACACCAGGGATAAAGGGCTTCCTGGGGCCAGACGCAAAGACACCTCCCTCTCCCCATTGGGCTCTGCAGGTTCTGGCCAGTAGAATGTGTGCTGACCGTCTATGACAAAGCGATGCTGGAAACTGATTGGCTGACCATAAATGTGAAAATCGCTGAATCTTTCATCACCAGGGATGACTGCTTCCCAGTACCTATAGTAGAGGGTATATATTGTGTATTATTTGTATGTCAGAATTCGTTTTTTATGATATGGCTTAGGGTGGTATGCTTACCCATCTTTCTGGAAATGCCCCAAGTGAGTCTGCTTAGATTTTAACTTGATCACTGGGTACTGTCCGTTATTGTAGAAGTGCTTAGTGATATATCTGGATTGCTGAGGGACAAGAATGCAACTGAAAATCGTAGGTACAATTTAGATACTTTTTATGAATTTTTGACAGAGATGACGATGCCAGAACTGGTCTCACCGTTGAGGGTACAAGTGCAGTGTTGTTAATTTCAGCAGGGTCTGCTTGCTCTGGATCAATGATCCACATTCTCACTTTCTGATAGAAAAACAGACAATTTACATTGCTGTTAAGCTGCCATTTATTACTAAATCTTTGTGTTGTAAAATACATTTTACCTTGGAGCTTGTTTCTGCTGAACCTCTAAAGGAGAACAATTTAAAACGGCCATTATTAAAACACACAAAAGCTAGAATCCATATTCTACAAAAATACAGAGAATAGTATTTTACCTGTCAATAGGCACTACAGCATACCAGATAAAACTGAAAAATGAATCACTGATGAAAAGATATCGTGCCTCTTCTTCCTCTGGTGACTGTTCAAATCATGCAATAGAAAGTATTACAAATAAATCATTTTTTGTTAACATTCAGTTAAATTTTTTGTTAACATTCAGTTCAAATGAAGAAGGTACTTACAGACACCAATGGCTTTACCATTTGGAAACCAGGAGAAGTGCATTTCATGATGGCATTTGGGGAGCTAAGTGGAGTTCACAATAAAAACAATAGTGCCAGATAGAAGTCAAGCCAATGAAGGTATCCTTTAAAACCAATGAGGAACTGTAAACTATTGCTCAATAATTACATTCACCATTTGGCATCTGCAGATGTAGTGTCTGTTTCATCATATTTTTCCTTTACCTTTTGTTGTTGACATTACAACACTCTGGATACTCCCATTCAACAAAGTCAGATCCATCGTACTTGAGGAAAACCTAAATTATAAAACTCGTTTTAAACACACTGAAGTCTGAGTAGCTATTACAACCTTATACTTTGGGTTATAATATGAAAAGTGTGTGTAACTAATTTGATATATTTAACAATAATCAAATATATATTCCTTCCTTGTTTTAATTAATTGTAAGTGGAACCAATCTAGTATCCTGTTGGCTATAGCTAGCCAGCATTAGCGTTAGCTAGTGTCTTTGCTAATAGTTAGAAGTTAAGAGTACTTACCGCATTTTGTAGTGTAAATAAGTTTTCATCCTCCAAAATATTATTGTATCTGTAGAATAAATGAATATATTATATTTACATGAACACATTGTTATCTACTTGATACTCTCCTTTTTGTAAGCTTAGTTAGCTTGCTAAAAAGATACGAAAAGGCTACGTGAACTTGCTAATAACGTTCGCCCATGTTATCTAGCTGGATAATTTATTTTGGGAAGAATGGGTAGTTAGTTTAATTACCTCCATACTCCAACGATTAATTCGATTTTCAGAAGTACAAGGAGAGACAGAAAAAAAGGTAACCCCCTCATCCTGTCTAGCTTGATATTTAGCCACTTGCAAGCTCACAGAGGCGGATAAAAGAATTTGGCTCGCTCTTTTTTGTGCGTTGTGGCTGCGTTCCAGACAGCCAAACTAATTATGGGTGCTTTCGTAAATTCACTCTGATTCTATCTATTCCGATTTCAGAGCGCCCTCATCTGAGTGTGCCAGAGCACAGAATAAAACAGATGGATTTACAAATATACAACACCCGTCGAATGTGACCTGTGTACGTTAACGTCGGGGGAAAAAACGTTATGAAATTATTGCCAGCATCAGTTACAGTCTCCAACGCTTTAGATAACATGAAAACAGCCTAACCAGCTCTGCTAAGGCGAGTAAAATGGTCAGAGTGAGGTGTTATCTCATTTGTGTCTGGAAGTAGCTAGCCAATTTAACCAGTTAGCTTGGGAGTTTGACTGCTGTTGTGAGGTCAGAACGCTCGGATCAACCCTACTCATCTGCCAGAGCTTCCAGTGTGCGCTCTGAACGCTCCTAGAGCAACCGCTCTAGATTTACAAACTGACAATCTGACAACGTTCAGATTTTGTGAACGCCGAGAGAGCACTCCACAGGGAATTTACAAACACACCATATTATGCAGTCACGTGATGGAGTTTATGGAACGTTAGAAATCATTCTGTATTTGTGCAGATCTGAGACTAATCACATTGTATATGTCAAATACAAATAATATAGTGATGGGCATTCCATTTTTTGTGGAGCCTGATATTTTTTTCTCTGTTCGCCTGAAATATACGTTAATTTGGCTCCCAAACATTATGGCCCCCACATATCCCATACGAGAAATCAAATGCTGTTGTCCGGTGTTATGATATTTGTACGCTTGTGGCTAGATGGAATACACTTCCATCTCGATGTGTCGGGGACAACGCAGGGCCGGAGCATTAATCCAATCCCCTCACATCCTGGCTGTTGTTGTCGATTAATGGAGCTAGTGGGCGTGTCTGTTTAAAATAAACTATATTTCAGACCGCGCGCAGGGCTGGGTTGTAACCACTACTACCAAAGCCAGACTGCAGCGAAGAACGAGACGGACATGTCGGAGAGCTGGAGAAAAGATGCTGCGCAAAACGGTGCAGCCCATAGCACTAGTATAGAGCCACACGTGGCCAGACCAAATGTTGGCAACAGGGTGACTGTAGTGCTAGGGGCTCAATGGGGCGACGAGGGCAAAGGGAAAGTTGTGGACCTGCTCGCTCAGGACGCCGATATTGTTTGCAGATGCCAGGTAAATTACAGAGCCACTTTACCGTCTGAATGGGCTAAACGTATGCTAGCTAATAAGCTTGCCGAAGGACATGTAATTGTAAATAATGTAGCTAACATTATCTAGCTAGTTATATAACTAAGCTAACAAGTTAGCGAGCCAAGGTTGTGACAGTCAGTGTGTTGCAAAAAAAAACTAGCCCCAAAGGCTTAATTGTTGTGCCAGAGATTCTTATCCCTCTCTGGTGTTGTGTTTAACTAACGTTAGCTAAATCTGTATTTGTTGTAATTCCAAAACGTATTAACTAGCAAACACTAGCTCGTGAATTTGTGTTTGTGCAACTTGCTTTGCTAGTTAGCCGCCTAGGCTAGTGTTGGCTGGTTAGTTAGCTAAGTCTGTTTTTGTAATTGGGTGATTCTCACGAAACCTTGGTTTCAAAGATTTCAAATAAGAAATCTTTAAAAATACTTGCATCAACAAATGTCCCTTTTATGCATTAATAACAAGGTCTGAAGTGTTTGAGCATTAATTTTTACAACGTTTACTGAAAATGTAACACATTTTTGAACATTTTCCAAAACAAGTCCTTAAAAATCTACCGCAATGGTCTGAACGTCAAGACCTATAGGAAAGCTAATCCATTAATTTTATTTTATTTTATTAACAGTCATGCACAGTTACTTGAAACTGAAATAAAATATATATTTTTAAATGTTTTGTTGTTTTTGACTCATTACTACAACACCTTCCGCAATCTACAACCTAATTACCCGTTGTGGTAATTTTACATACGTTTTTGAAATTATGTTGATTTCGGTAATGAGAATAAGTATTTACGACTGAGGTATGGTTAAAAACTTAACATTTAATGTAAGAAATAAATGAGAGAATATTGGCACAATCATGGATTCAAGTTCAATCAATTTAATTTTGCAGTGCTTCAAAAGTACATAGGCTAAAAACAAAGAACCTATACAAAAACATTAACAGCACATGTCATTGTCACTACACACAGGCCCTACAGTGTCCCTTGGGGATTATGTTTCTATGACCCCAAGCGGGTGCAGCTTCTTTAAAGTAAAGCCAAACTTTTCATGCGTTTGCAAGCACATGTTTCTCTGTCTGACTCTTCGCTGGCCAATCCAAAATGGCTTAAGTTTAAAGAATTGAGCCTTGGAAAGGTTGTTCCTTGGATTCTCAGACACACATCTTCTGAAGATTTGCCATAGTCTGTTAGGGCTCTCTTATGGAATATCTGGCCATTTTTCTGACTCTCTAGATTTCCCATTTATTACAGTGGAGACTTCATCTTGATGAAGGAAGTGGCTAACAAGTTTGTGCATTAGTCTTCTCTGGTTGTTATTGGGTCATTTTCACTGACTTTGTAGTTTTCTTCTGGACCTCTGCCTTCCATGTTGACAATTACCTGCTTCCTCTTGGCCATCATCTCAAGTCTTTTCAGTCTTTAGGTTGAACATCTCTTTGGTCCTCTCCAGCAGATTCTTTTCTGTGTAGTGCAACTGACCTCAATTTTGATAATTTTCTTTCTTCTGTTCCTCTTTTTGGGTGATTAATTTGGGGTACATGTCTTCATTGGTCCTGGTATCTGTAGAGATGTCTCTTATTTTAGGAGTTGATGGCAGGGCCATTCACCTGCTGAGGTGAGAATGGCTGTTCTCTTGGAGGCTGTGTCTTCTTGACGATTTTGAACAGCTTCTTAATTTTGCTTCTTGAACATGTTGAAGTCTATCAACTTCCTCACTTGATGGTGTTATGGCCAAAACAGCTTTTAGCTGTTTCTTTCTTCTGTAATACCTTTGAATTTCCCGCCACTGTTTTTTCTTTTCATGTTGCTTTGTCAGATCTTGAGTTTTCTTGATTTTACAATGTTGCTTTCGTTTTTGATATCTGAAATGGAAAGGAAGCATGACATGAAAGGAGCATGTATCAAAACATGGGGAAAATCTTACTGTTATGGAAATGTCATCCTATACTAGACTGAATGATGTGTCTGTCTGTGTACACATCCTATAGTAGGGACTGAATGATTTATAGACTGTGGACATCCTATAGTATAAGCTAAATGGCTTACTGATTGTGTGGTGGATGTGTGCACGCATGTGTAGACTTCCTAACACTGTAGGGTATAGACACTGAGGTCATAGGCTTCCTATAGACTATATATGCTAATTATGCTTGCTATAACCTCTCCAACCCCTAACCTCTATCTCCTTCCTTCTGTACTCTTCCAGCAGTTCTGGGTTGGTGTAAACTATTTATCTAAATTGTCAGCCTAGTCTTCTGTAAAGCTTCTTTTTTTTGTCACTTGCTGACTGTCAGCAATTAAACAGGACATAAAGCAAAATATCAACAGTTAGTAAATATTTAAATTAATAGTAATTTATATTTTAAAAGTCTGATTACATTTTCATTACCGAAACAGAAGTTTTCTCTACTGCAACTGGCCTTAAATTGCAGCGGTAAGTGAGAATGGCGCTGGAGGAGATGGCCACCGTTTTAGTCTCCTAACCAATTGTGCTATGTGTTTTTTTGGGGGGTAATATTTTGTACATAATGTTTCTGCAACCGTATCTTACGGAAGAAAAGAGCTTCTGGATATCAGGACAGCGATCACTCACCTCGGATTAGACAAAGATTTCTTCTTCAACAACAAGCAGGACTCGCACGATATTCTCCAAACACCCCACAGGGCAGACATCCCAATTATGTGCAAAAGGAAGCGACGCAGAGGACGAAGAGCCGGATGCCTCGTCCAGACCCGCAGAAGGCAACTAGGAATGCTGCCGTTACCGTCAATATTACTCGCCAACGTGCAATCATTGGACAATAAACTAGACGAGGTAAGATCACAAATATCCTACCAACGGGACATCAAAAACTGTAATATCCTATGCTTTACGGATTCGTGGCTGAGTGACGACATGGATATTCAGCTAGCGGGATACATGCTGCACCGGCAGGATAGAACAGCACACTCCGGTAAGACGAGGGGGTTCGGTCTGTGCATATTTGTAAACAACAGCTGGTGCACGAAATCTGAGAATCTCTAGATTTTGCTTGCCTGAAGTAGAGTATATTGTGATAACTTGCAGGCCACACTGCTTGCCTAGAGTTCTCTGCAATACTGGCGGTTTATTTACCACCACAGACGGATGCTGGTATAAAGACCACACTCAGTCAGCTGTATGAGGAAATAAGCAAACAGGAAACCACTCACCCAGAGGCGGCGCTCCTAGTGGCTGGAGGCTTTAATGCAGGTAAACTTAAATCAGTTCTACCAAATCTCTATCAACATGTTAAATGTGCAACCAGAGGGAAAAAAATCTAGATCACCTCTACTCCACACAGAGACGTGTACAAAGCTCTCCCTCGCCCTCCATTTGGTAAATCCGACCACAACTATATCCTCCTGATTCCTGCTTACAAGCAAAAATTAAAGCAGGAAGCACCAGTGACTCGGGCTATGAAAAAAGGTCAGATGAAGCAGATGCTAAACTACAGGACTGCTTTGCTATCACAGACTGGGATATGTTCCGGGATTCTGCTGATGACATTGAGGAATACACCACCAGTCACTGGCTTTATCAATAAGTACATTGAGGACGTCATCCCCACAGTGACTGTACGTACATACCCCAACCAGAAGCCATGGATTACAGGCAACATTTGCACTGAGCTAAAGTGTAGAGTTGCCTCTTTCAAGGTGCGGGACTATAACCCGGAAGCTTACAAGAAATCCCGCTATGCCCTGCGACGAACCATCAAACAGGCAATGCATCAATATAGGGCTAAGATTGAATCATACTACACCGGCTCCGACGCTCGTCCTATGTGGCAGTGCTTGCAAACTATTACAGACTACAAAGGGAAGCACAGCCGCGAGCTGCCCAGTGGCACGAGCCTGCCAGATGAGCTAAATAACTTCTATGCTCGCTTCGAGGCAAGCAACACTGAGGCATGGACGAAGAGCATCAGCTCTTCCGGACGACTGTGTGATCACGCTCTCCGTAGCCAACGTGAGTAAGACCTTTAAACAGGTCAACATACACAAGGCTGCGGGGCCGGACGGATTACCAGGACGTGTGCTCCGGGCATGTGCTGACCAACTGGCAGGTGTCTTCACTGACATTTTCAACATGTCTGAGTCTGTAATACCATCATGCTTCAAGCACACCACCATAGTCCCTGTGCCCAAGAACACACAGGCAACCCTCCTAAATGACTACAGACCTGTAGCACTCACGTCCGTAGCCATGAAGTGCTTTGAAAGGCTGGTAATGGCTCACATCAACACCATTATCCCAGGAATCCTAGACCCACTCCAATTTGCGTACCGCCCAAACAGATCCACAGATGATGCAATCTTTATTGTACTCCACACTGCCCTTTCCCATCTGGACAAAAGGAACACCTACATGAGAATGCTATTCACTGACGACAGCTTAACATTCAACACCATAGTACCGTCAAAGCTCATCACTAAGCTAAGGATCCTGGGACTAAACACCACCCTCTGCAACTGGATCCTGGACTTCCTGACAGGCCGCCCCCAGGTGGTGAGGTTAGGTAACAACACCTGCCAGGCTGATGCTCAATATTGGCGCTCCCCAGGGGTTCATGCTCAGTCCCCTCCTGTACTCCCTGTTCACCCACGACTGCATGGCCAGGCACGACTCCAACACCATTAAGTTTTCAGATGACACAACAGTGGTAGGCCTGATCAACGACGAGACAGCCTATAGGGAGGAGGTCAGATTCCTAGCCGGGTGGTGCCAGAATAACAACCTATCCCTCAACGTAACCGACTAAGGAGATTGTGGACTACAGGAAAAGGAGCACCGAGCACATCCCCATTCTCATCATTGGGGCTGTAGTTGAGCAGGTTGAGGGCTTCAAATTCCTTGGTGTCCACATCAACAACAACACTAGATTGGTCCAAACAAACCAAGACAGTCGTGAAGAGGGCACGACAAAGCCTATTCCCCATCAGGAAACTAAAAAGATTTTGCATGGGTCCTGAGATCCTCAAGGTTCTACAGCTGCAACATCTAGAGCATCCTGACCAGTTGCATCACTGCCTGGTACGGCAATTGCTTGGCCTCCGACTGCAAGGCACTTCAGATGGTAGTACGTACGGCCCAATACATCACTGGGGCAAAGCTGCCTGCCATCCAGGACCTCTACACCAGGCGATGTCAGAGGAAGGCCCTACAAATTGTCAAACCCCAGCCACTCCAGTCATAGGCTGTTCTCTCTACTACCGCATGGCAAGCGGTACCGTAGTGCCAAGTCTAGGACAAAAAGGCTTCTCAACAGTTTTTACCCCCAAGCCATAAGACTCCTGAACTGGTAACCAAATGGTTACCCGGGCTATTTTACCCCAACTCTTTTACGCTGCTGCTACTCTCTGTTTATATTTTATGCATAGTCACTTTAACTATACAATCATGTACATACTTCCTAAATTGGCCCGAACAACCAGTGCTCCCGCACTTTGGCTAACCGGGCTATCTGCATTGTGTCCCACCACCCACCAAACCCCTCTTTTTACGCTTCTGCTACTCTCTGTTCATCATATACAGTGGGGCAAAAAAGTATTTAGTCAGCCAACAATTGTGCAACTTCTCCCACTTAAAAAGATGAGAGGCCTGTAATTTTCATCATAGGTACACTTCAACTATGACAGACAAAATGAGAAGAAAAATCCAGAAAATCACATTGTAGGATTTATTTATTTTTGTTGCAAATTATGGTGGAAAATAAGTATTTGGTTAATGACAAGTTTATCTCAATACTTTGTCATTGCCAACAAAGGGTATATAACAGAGGTCAAACCTTTTCTGTAAGGCTTAACAAGGTTTTCACACACTGTTGCTGGTATTTTGGCCCATTCCTCCATGCAGATCTCCTCTAGAGCAGTGATGTTTTGGGGCTGTTGCTGGGCAACACAGACTTTCAACTCCCTCCAAAGATTTTCTATGGGGTTGAGATCTGGAGACTGGCTGGGCCACTCCAGGACCTTGAAATGCTTCTTACGAAGCCACTCCTTCGTTGCCCGGGCTGTGTTTTTGGGATCATTGTCATGCTGAAAGACCCAGCCACGTTTCATCTTCAATGCCCTTGCTGATGGAAGGAGGTTTTCACTCAATCTCACGATACATGGCCCCATTCATTCTTTCCTTTACATGGATCAGTCGTCCTGGTCCCTTTGCAGAAAAACAGCCCCAAAGCATGATGTTGCCACCCCCATATGCTTCACGGTACACCAAACCGTGTTCTTTGGATGCAACTCAGCATTCTTTGTCCTCCAAACACGATGAGTTGCGTTTTTACCAAAAAGTTATATTTTGGTTTTATCTGACCATATGACATTCTCCCAATCTTCTTCTGGATCATCCAAATGCTCTCTAGCAAACTTCAGACGGGCCTGGACATGTACTGGCTTAAGCAGGGGGACACGTCTGGCACTGCAGGATTTGAGTCCCTGGTGGCGTAGTGTGTTACTGATGGTAGGCTTTATTACTTTGTTCCCAGCTCTCTGCAGGTCATTCACTAGGTCCCCCCGTGTGGTTCTGGGATTTTTGCTCACCGTTCTTGTGGTCATTTTGACCCCACGGGGTGAGATCTTGCGTGGCCCCAGATCGAAGGAGATTATCAGTGGTCTTGTATGTCTTCCATTTCCTAATAATTGCTCCCACAGTTGATTTCTTCAAACCAAGCTGCTTACATATTGCAGATTCAGTCTTCCCAGCCTGGTGCAGGTCTACAATTTTGTTTCTGGTGTCCTTTGACAGCTCTTTGGTCTTGGCCATAGTGGAGTTTGGAGTGTGACTGTTTGAGGTTGTGGAAAGGCGTCTTTTATACTGATAACAAGTTCAAACGGGTGCCATTAATACAGGTAACGAGTGGAGGACAGAGGAGCCTCTTAAATAAAAAGTTACAGGTTCGTGAGAGCCAGAAATCTTGCTTGTTTGTAGGTGACCAAATACTTATTTTCCACCATAATTTGGAAATAAATTCATAAATGGGACAGTGGGATTTTCTGGATTTTTTTTCTAATCTTGTCTGTCATAGTTGAAGTGTACCTATGATGAAAATTACAGGCCTCTCTCATATTTAAGTGGGAGAACTTGCACAATTGGTGGCTGACTAAATGCTTTTTTGCCCCACTGTATGCATAGTCACTTTAACAATATCTACATGTACATACTACCTCAATAAGCCTGTCTAACAGGTGTCTGTATATAGCCTTGCTACTATTTTTTTCTTTTTACTGTTTTATTTCTTTACTTACCTACACACACACACCTTTTTTTTCGCACCATTGGTTAGATCCTGTAAGTAAGCATTTCGCTGTAAGGTAATACCTGTGGTATTTGGCGCACGTGACAAACTTTGATTTGAATGGTGTTGCGAAGGTTGAGGAACCGTACTCAATTAAAGCTACACTCTTTGTGAATCCAGCCAACATGTCAGATTTTAAAATGCTTTTTGGCGAAATCATTAAGAAGCTATTATCTGATGATGGCACAATGTCAATAAAGAGGGTAGCATATTTTAAACCTGCAGGCGCTATACAAAACGCTGAAATAAAATATAAAACATGCATTACCTTTGACGAGCTTCTTTTGTTGGCACTCCAATATGTCCCATAAACATCACAATTGGTCTGTTTTTTTCTGATTCATTCTGTCCATATATACCCAAAATGTCCATTTAGAAAGCGTGTTTGATCCAGAAAAAAACAGCTTACAAAAACACAACGTCACTACAAAACATTTCAAAAGTTGCCTATAAACTTTGCCAAAATATTTAAACTACTTTTGTAATACAACTTTAGGTATTTTTAAACGTTAATAATCGATCAAATTGTAGACGTGGCAATCTGTATTCAATGCAGCAAGTAAACAAACCATGCTCCTTTTTTTACGTCTTGCGCAACTCTCAATAGTGTAACGTTGTTCCAGGATGTGCTGCTTCTTTGTTGCACAAATGAATAACCTCAACCAAATTCCAACGACTGACATCCAGTGGAAGTGGTAGGAACTGAAAAATGGTTCCTATCAAATATCCCTTGGCAAAGACAACTGAGGGAGCAGTCAGAGGCAAAAAAATAAATAAAAATCTGAACAGTTAGTCCTCGGTTTTGCCTGCTACATAAGTTCTGTTATACTCACAGACATGATTCAAACAGTTTTAGAAACTTCAGTGTTTTCTATCCACATCTACTAATAATATGCATATCTTATATTCCTGGCATGAGTAGCAGGAAGTTGAAATTGGGCACGCTATTTATCCAAAAGTGAAAATGCTGCCCCCTATACCTTAAAAGGTTAACTGGAGAAATATAGAGATCTGCTTACCTGGTAGCCATCTTGAAGGTACTGGCAGTTGTGTTGCTTCATTCAAAATCAAACTTTATTTAAAATTATCGGTGTGTAAAGTCCTTCAAATGTTCAGACACTTAATTTTTCCAATATTTGTTTTCATTATTATACATGAATATTCAGTCATTTGAAAACAAATTAACATCTAGTAGAACATCCATTTTTTACCAAAAATAATAAATTCCTATGTTGAAATTACTCTTTGTGCAAGGTAGAGAACACTTGTCTTTATTATATTTTGTTATAGTTCTAAATGACATGTTTTAGTTTTAAAATCATTACTGCCATGGTATTTTAATGGTTTCATGAATGGCCCAATTGGTAAACTAACGTTAGTTAAATTGGTGTGGTTAGCTACTCGAGCAACCCAATAGACATTCAGCATTGACAATTTAACTCTGCACTGTATTGCTAATGTCACATTGAATTCTAAAGCATCTTAGCGCTGGGAAGAGACGAGAGCCATGAGAACGAGTTTTGATCAGTCATGGAAATAAGAGCTGAAAACAAATTGGCTCCCTATTTAAAAAATATGACAAAAAAATGAGTTTTTGTGCAGGTGCAGTCAACTAGTGCAAACATATTTCGTTGTCAAAACGATATATCATAAAGAAATCGATATGTAACTAACGACCCCCCCCAATCACTAATAGCCAGCTAGCTACACTGAACACAAATATAAATGCATCATGTGAAGTGCTGGTCCCATGTTTCATGAGTTGAAATAAAAGGTCCCCAAAATGTCCCATATGTACAAAAGCTTATTTTTCTCATTCTGTGCACAAATTTGTTTACATTCCTGTTAGTGAGCATTACTCTGTTGCCAAGATAATCCATCCACCTGATGGCTGTGGCATATCAAGTAGCAGCATGATCATTACACACGTGCACCCTGTGCTGTGGACAACAAGAGCCCTCTCTAAAATGTGCTGTTTTGTCACACAACACAATGCGTATTTCTGTATGTAATAAAGCCTTTTGTGGGGCCTAATTTTTTAAAATGTACTGATTTCCTTACAGTTCTTATAACGTAACAAAATATTTGCAATTGTTGCATGTTTATATTTTGTTCAGTGTACATTCATATTACACAACCCTAATACCAGAGCCTGGTCTTACCATGTCTTGTTGGTACAGTCTGGCATTGCAAGGTGATTCAAACTCCTAGTACTGTTGAAGGTACTGTATATGCGAGCAAGTGCTTTTTGTGTACCTTCTCACTTGCCGTTGAAGTATCAAAAGCATGATGGAATGTCTGAAGACAGCAGTTAATGCATCTGACCAAAGTTGAATCATGTCTATGCAAGTTAGATTTGGCTGTCAATAAAGATACTATATATTGGCAAGCCACCTAGCTAAGCCTATGGGTTGAGTGATTACCACAACCATGGCGTCTACCTTGTGTAGACTGAATTCAGTCTGTTTTCACAGTTTTACTTTGACAAAGTCACATGCTCTGAATTAAACATGAAATTCTTACTTATGAGCCCTTTCCCAACAATGCAGAGTCAAAGAAAGGAAATGGTAAGACAATAAAATCACAATGAGGCTATATAAAAGGAATACCGGTACTGAGTCAATGTGCAGAGGTACGAGGTAGCTTCAAGATAATCTGTGCAAAAAACAAAGGGCGTCAACGCTAATAGTCCGGGTTGCCACTTGATGAATGGTTCAAGCAGTAGCCATACCCACCAGGGATGCAGCTGTATAACTTTGATGATCTAAGGCCCCATGCCAAATCTTTTCAGCTTCCTGAGGGGGAAGAGGTGTTGTCTTGCCCTCTTCACGACTATGTTGGTGTGTTTGGATAATGATAGGTCCTTAGTAATGTGGACAAGAAGGAACTTGAAGCTCTCGATGCTCTCTATTACAACTCCATCGATGTGAATGGTAAACACCTAACGTAGCTGTTATTAGGGCTGCACGACATGGTACCCTTTCCACCACTGCCATTATGAGCTATTAAACAACCTAAGTTATTTATTCAGGCAGCCCTAGGAAGCTTATGATAGGTATTTGAGCTTTTTTGACTGTTCCGGTACTATCCTTTTTTTTCTGCCAGGTACTCAATGTAAAACACAAAGCTGTAAAAAAGAAAATTGCTAGAACAAGGGCAGCACCGGTACATATTTTAAGTGTTTATCTATATGCCAACTTTGAGCATCAATGCCTAATTTATGATAACCGTTACAGATAACATAAATAATGAGGCAATTTAGTATACATCAAAGATGTGCCATTTTAAGATTCAAATATTGAAACGGTAATATCAACTGGTTAAATTATAATGGAGCACGATCTTCAAAGGGGTAGTAACCTCACTTGCTTGTAGAAGGCTGTGCAATGGCATAGCCTTGATTTGTTAAACAATTCTTGGTTATCTAACTGCACTGTCCAATTTACAGTAGCTATTACAGTGAAAAAATACCATGCTGTTTGAAGAGTGCACAACAAACTTACCATGGCAACTGGTTTGATACATTCACCTCTGAAGGTGAAATTACTTACTCTTGCTCTGATTTGTGATTCTCAGGGTCCCAGAGATAAAATGTAGCATAGTTTTGGTTGATGAAATACATTTTTATATTCAAATGTAGGAACTGGGTTCTAATTTTTTAACACCCATCACTGTATCTTTTACCAGATCTAATGTTATGTTCCCCTATAGTAATTTCACATTTCCACAAACTTCCAGTGTTTAATTTTTTTGTATTTCCTTTCCATTCGTATCAAGAATATGCATATCCTTGCTTGAAGTCCTGGGCTACAGGCAGTTGGATTTGGGTATGTCATTTTAGGTGCAAATTGAAAGGGTCCAATCCTTGGAAGTTATTAAGAACGCCTTCCTAAAATTGAGTTGTGACCTTTGGCCCCCCGAATGGCCTCAATTCGTCGGGGCGTGGACTCTACAAGGTGTCGACAGCGTTCCTTACTTGATACACACAGGAAACTGAGTGTGAACTGTGTTGACACAAACCGGTGCGCCTGGCACCTACTACCGTACCCCTTTCAAAGGCACTTAAATGTGTTCTCTTGCCCATTCACCCTCTGAATTGCACATATACACAATCCATGTCTCAAAGGTTAATGAAGGATTTTTAATCCGTCTCCTGTGCTTCATCTACAAGTGATATCAATAGGGGATCATAGACTTACCAGGTGAAAGCTGTCATTGAAAGAGCATGTTTTATGCACGGTGCATGCAGGGAGTACCAGATCAATGTGCAGGGTTGAGGTATTTAAGGTAGATATGCACATGAAGGCATGGTAAAGTGACTAGGCGTCAGGATCGATCATAAGGTATTTGAGGTAGATGCAGTGCATTCAGAAAGTATTCAGACCCGTTGCCGTTTTCCACATTTTGTTAGGCTACTGCGATTTCTAAGATTGATTAGAGGAAAACATCTTAATCTACACACAATACCCCATAATGACAAAGCAAAAACAGGTTTTTAGACATTTTTGCACATTTACATGACATTTACATAATTCAGGCTCTTTACTCAGTACTTTGCTGAAGTGCCTTTTGTAGCAATTACATACTCGAGTCTTCTTGGGTATGATGCTTCAAGCTTGGCACACCTGTATTTGGGAGTTTCTCCCATACTTCTCTGCAGGTCCTCTCAAGCTCTGTCAGGTTGGATGGGGACAGCTATTTTCAGGTCTCGCCAGAGATGTTCAAGTCCGGTCTCTAGCTGGGCCACTCAAGGATAGTCAGACTTGTCCCGAACCCACTCCTGCATTGTCTTGGCTGTGTGCTTAAGGTCATTGTCCTGTTAGACTGGGGTGGAGGTTCACCTTCTGAGGTCCAGAGTGCTCTGGAGCAGGTTTTCATCAAGGACCTCTCAGTACTTTGCTCTGTTCATCTTTGCCTTGATCCTGACTAGTCTCCCAGTCCCGCTGCTGAAAAACAGCCCCACTGCATGATTCTGCCACCACCATGCTTCACTGTAGGGATGGTGCCAGGTTTCCTCCAGATGTGACACTTGGCATTCAGGCCAAAGAGTTCAATCTTGGTTTCATCAGACCAGATAATCTTCTTTCTCAATGTCAGTCTTTAGGTGCCTTTTTGGCAAACTCCCGAGCGTGATGCCATGTGCCTTTTTACTGAGGAGTAGCTTCCGTCTGGCCACTCTACCATAAAGGCCTGATTGGTGGTCCTGCAGCGTCGGTGTCCTTTTGGAAGATTCTCCCATCTCCACAGAGGAGCTCTGTCAGATTGACCATCTCGTTCTTGGTCACCTTCCTGACCAAGGCCCTTCTCCCCCGATTGCCCAGTTTGACTGGGCGTCCAGCTCTAGGAAGAGTCTTGGTGGTTTCAAACTTCTTCCATTTTAAGAATGATGGATGCCACTGTTCTTCAGGACCTTCAATGCTGCAGAAATGTTTTGGTACCCTTCCCCAATCAGTTTAATTTACCACAGGGGTACTTCAAGTTGTAGAAGCATCTCAAGGATGAATGGAAACAGGAAGTGCCTGAGCTCAATTTGGAGTCTCATAAATCTACTCAAATCTACACCCGTTTTTCGCTTGAACTTTTTTTTTTTGTATTTTACTTTTCCTCTATCTTATCGCTGCAACTTTCCAACGGGCTCGAGAGGCAAGTCATGCTTCCTCAAACATGACCCACCAAACCTTGCTTCTCCCCCCGTATGCCAATGAAACCCTCCCCAACCCGGACGATGCTGGTCCAATTGTGCACCGCCCAATGGGAGTCACGGACTGTTGTGACACATCCTGGGATTGAACCCGGGTCTCTAGTGACGCCTTAAGCAATGCAGTGCCTTAGACTGCTGCGCAAATCGGGAGGTCCGATTTAATCCATTTTAGGGTAAGGTTGTAATGTAACGGACATTTTAAAGGGGTCGGAATACGTTCCGAATGCACGATGTTTTTTTTAGAGGCCAATTGGCTCTAGAATCAATGTAACATGGAAATATGGCTGTGTGGGAACCCTATAAAGGTGTGTAATAATTTAACAATTTTTTGTTTTTGACTTCATTCTCGCCGATATGAGACTTTTCTTATGTTTCTGAAACCCTACAGTAAGCAATGCATGTCAACGTTTAGAGCATCTTCTGGCCAGTGGAGTTTTATCATCGTCAATAGGCGCTAGGTTGTCAGTGTCTGAATGGGCTCTTCTGATATCTGTGTCTGAGTTCCAGGGTCAGAGACTAGAGGCCAAACCACATTATCTGTACTATTATGAAACTGTACAAATATGGGTGAAATGTTGACGTGCTTCTGCTGTATGTCCAATATTAAGTCTTGATAAGCAAGGCTATAGCCTTTCACATTGTGGTGATTTGTTTCATAATGTTGGATGTCTTCTCTCTCTGACTCTCCCTCTGTGTCCCTCTCTGCAGGGTGGTAACAATGCAGGACACACGGTGGTGGTGGACTCTGTCGAGTATGACTTCCATCTTCTACCCAGCGGCATTATCAACCCTAAGGTTACTGCTTTCATTGGTGAGTAGAACTCCGCCTCTGGTCCCTTATTATTATTATTATTATTATTATTATTATTATTATTATATATAAAAAGGAACACAAGGCTTTATCCTGATCGACAAGCCGATCATGATCGACCAGTTGGTGACCATTGGACAAGACAGGACTGAACAGGAAAAATGGCTGATTTCACAAGAATTGAGCTATGAAGAAATGCTAATGGTTTACTATGATCAGTTCTCTAGTCTTTGGTTCATACAGCTTTCTGTTTATTGAATCTCCTGTGCAGTTTGCATCCACACTTTCATATGCTAGCAGCTAAAATGAATGACATCTCCCAAATCTAGCCAATCTGTATTATATTCTAATATTTACAGTTTTGTCTGATGCCACACAATGTGATTGCCTTGACTGGGAGCCACCTCGCAGGCTTACAGAGTGCTAAAGATCACATT